>NW_027488365.1:25151515-25454545 GCF_051014445.1 Colletes latitarsis | reverse complement strand
CATACTTTCGCATATTTCTAATACTTCATGGCTAGATCCTGGGCTATTTCTGGATTGCATCACGTAGTAATGTAGTACCTCACTGAAACAGTCGATTAACCCTGGTTTCGATCAATATTTTAGAGGATAACACATGTTAGGTCTAGGTTAGGCCTGGGATTTGACCTCATCAGACTCACACTTTCGCACACTTCACATACTCGTTGAACAGATCCTGGGTTTTTTCTAGTTTAGATCACGTAGTAATGTGGTACCTCACTGAAACAGTCCATTAAACCTGGTTTCGATCAATATTTTTGAGGATAACGCATGTTAGGTCTGGATTAGGTCTAGGATTTGCCCTCGTCAGGATCATACTTTCGCATTTTTCACATACTCCTTGAACAGATCCTGGGTTTTTTCTGGTTTGGATCACGTAGTAATGTGGTACCACACGGAAACAGTCCATTAAACCTGGTTTCGATCGATATTTTAGAAGATAACGCATGTTAGGTCTAGGATAGGCCTGGGATTTGCCCTCATCAGACACATAATTTCGCATTCTTTACGTACTTGTTGAACAGCTCCTGGGTTTTTTTCTGGTTTGGATCACGGAGTAATGTGGTACCACACTGAAACTGTTGATTAAACCTGGTTTCGATCAATATTTTTGAGGATAACGCATGTTAGGTCTAGGTTAGGCCTGGGATTTGCCCTCATCAGGGTCATACTTTCGCAGTTTTAACATACATGTTGACCTGATCGACGGTTTTTTCTGCTTTGGATCGTGTAGTAAAGTGGTACCACACTGAAACAGTCCATTAAACCTGGTTTCGATCAATATTTTGGAGGATAACGCAATTTAGGTCTGGGATAGGTCTGGGATTCGCCCTCATCAGGCTCATACTTTCGCGTTTTTCACATACTTCTTGAACAGATCCTGGGTTTTTTCTGGTTTGGAACACATAGCAATGTGGTACCACACTGAAACAGTCCATTAAACCTGGTTTCGATCAATATTTTAGAGGATAACGCAAGTTAGGTCTGGGATAGGTCTGGGATTTGACCTCATCAGACTCATACTTTCGCATTCTTCACATACTCCTTGAACAGATCCTGGGTTTTTTCTGGTTTGGAACACATAGTAATGTGGTACCACACTGAAACAGTCCATTAAACCTGGATTCGATCAATATTTTTGAGGATAACGCATGTTAGGTCTGGGATAGGTCTGGGATTCGCCCTCATCAGGCTCATACTTTCGCAGTTTTAACATACATGTTGACCTGATCGACGGTTTTTTCTGCTTTGGATCGCGTAGTAAAGTGGTACCACACTGAAACTGTCCATTAAACCTGGTTTCGATCAATATTTTGGAGGATAACGCAATTTAGGTCTGGGATAGGTCTGGGATTCGCCCTCATCAGGCTCATACTTTCGCGTTTTTCACATACTTCTTGAACAGATCCTGGGTTTTTTCTGGTTTGGAACACACAGCAATGTGGTACCACACTGAAACAGTCCATTAAACCTGGTTTCGATCAATATTTTAGAGGATAACGCAAGTTAGGTCTGGGATAGGTCTGGGATTTGACCTCATCAGACTCATACTTTCGCATTCTTCACATACTCCTTGAACAGATCCTGGGTTTTTTCTGGTTTGGAACACATAGTAATGTGGTACCACACTGAAACAGTCCATTAAACCTGGATTCGATCAATATTTTAGAGGATAATGCATGTTAGGTCTAGGTTAGGCCTGGGATTTGCCCTCATCAGGGTCATACTTTCGCGTTTTTCACATACTTGTTGAACAGCTCCTGGGTTTTTTTCTGGTTTGGATCACATAGTAATGTGGTACCACACTGAAACAGTCGATTAAACCAGGTTTCGATCAATATTTTAGAGGATAACGCATGTTAGGTCTAGGTTAGGCCTGGGATTTGCCCTCGTCAGGATCATACTTTCGCATTTTTCACATACTCCTTGAACAGATCCTGGGTTTTTTCTGGTTTGGAACACATAGTAATGTGGTACCACACTGAAACAGTCCATTAAACCTGGTTTCGATCAATATTTTAGAGGATAACGCATGTTAGGTCTAGGTTAGGTCTGGGATTTTCACTCATCAGACTCATACTTTCGCATTCTTCACATACTTGTTGAGCGGATCCTGGGTTTTTTCTGGTTTGGTTCACGTAGTAATGTGGTACCACACTGAAACAGTCCATTAAACCTGGTTTCGATCAATATTTTAGAGGATAATGCATGTTAGGTCTAGGTTAGGCCTGGGATTTGCCCTCATCAGGGTCATACTTTCGCAGTTTTAACATACATGTTGACCTGATCGACGGTTTTTTCTGCTTTGGATCGCGTAGTAAAGTGGTACCACACTGAAACTGTCCATTAAACCTGGTTTCGATCAATATTTTGGAGGATAACGCAATTTAGGTCTGGGATAGGTCTGGGATTCGCCCTCATCAGGCTCATACTTTCGCGTTTTTCACATACTTCTTGAACAGATCCTGGGTTTTTTCTGGTTTGGAACACATAGCAATGTGGTACCACACTGAAACAGTCCATTAAACCTGGTTTCGATCAATATTTTTGAGGATAACGCATGTTAAGTCTGGGTTAGGTCTAGGATTTGCCCTCGTCAGGATCATACTTTCGCATTTTTCACATACTTCTTGAACAGATCCTGGGTTTTTTCTGGTTTGGAACACATAGTAATGTGGTACCACACTGAAACAGTCCATTAAACCTGGTTTCGATCAATATTTTAGAGGATAATGCATGTTAGGTCTGGGATAGGTCTGGGATTCGCCCTCATCAGGCTCATACTTTCGCGTTTTTCACATACTTCTTGAACAGATCCTGGGTTTTTTCTGGTTTGGAACACATAGTAATGTGGTACCACACTGAAACAGTCCATTAAACCTGGTTTCGATCAATATTTTGGAGGATAACGCAATTTAGGCCTGGGATAGGTCTGGGATTCGCCCTCATCAGGCTCATACTTTCGCGTTTTTCACATATTTCTTGAACAGATCCTGGGTTTTTTCTGGTTTGGAACACACAGTAATGTGGTACCACACTGAAACAGTCCATTAAACCTGGTTTCGATCAATATTTTAGAGGATAACGCATGTTAGGTCTAGGTTAGGTCTGGGATTTTCATTCATCAGACTCATACTTTCGCATTCTTCACATACTTGTTGAGCGGATCCTGGGTTTTTTCTGGTTTGGTTCTCGTAGTAATGTGGTACCACACTGAAACAGTCCATTAAACCTGGATTCGATCAATATTTTAGAGGATAATGCATGTTAGGTCTGGGATAGGTCTGGGATTCGCCCTCATCAGGCTCATACTTTCGCGTTTTTCACATATTTCTTGAACAGATCCTGGGTTTTTTCTGGTTTGGAACACACAGTAATGTGGTACCACACTGAAACAGTCCATTAAACCTGGTTTCGATCAATATTTTAGAGGATAACGCATGTTAGGTCTAGGTTAGGTCTGGGATTTTCACTCATCAGACTCATACTTTCGCATTCTTCACATACTTGTTGAGCGGATCCTGGGTTTTTTCTGGTTTGGTTCACGTAGTAATGTGGTACCACACTGAAACAGTCCATTAAACCTGGTTTCGATCAATATTTTAGAGGATAATGCATGTTAGGTCTAGGTTAGGCCTGGGATTTGCCCTCATCAGGGTCATCCTTTCGCAGTTTTAACATACATGTTGACCTGATCGACGGTTTTTTCTGCTCTGGATCGCGTAGTAAAGTGGTACCACACTGAAACAGTCCATTAAACCTGGTTTCGATCAATATTTTAGAGGATAACGCATGTTAGGTCTAGGTTAGGTCTGGGATTTTCACTCATCAGACTCATACTTTCGCATTCTTCACATACTTGTTGAGCGGATCCTGGGTTTTTTCTGGTTTGGTTCACGTAGTAATGTGGTACCACACTGAAACAGTCCATTAAACCTGGTTTCGATCAATATTTTAGAGGATAATGCATGTTAGGTCTGGGATAGGTCTGGGATTCGCCCTCATCAGGCTCATACTTTCGCGTTCTTCACATACTTCTTGAACAGATCCTGGGTTTTTTCTGGTTTGGAACACATAGTAATGTGGTACCACACTGAAACAGTCCATTAAACCTGGTTTCGATCAATATTTTGGAGGATAACGCAATTTAGGTCTGGGATAGGTCTGGGATTCGCCCTCATCAGGCTCATACTTTCGCGTTTTTCACATACTTCTTGAACAGATCCTGGGTTTTTTCTGGTTTGGAACACATAGTAATGTGGTACCACACTGAAACAGTCCATTAAACCTGGTTTCGATCAATATTTTAGAGGATAACGCATGTTAGGTCTAGGTTAGGTCTGGGATTTTCACTCATCAGACTCATACTTTCGCATTCTTCACATACTTGTTGAGCGGATCCTGGGTTTTTTCTGGTTTGGTTCTCGTAGTAATGTGGTACCACACTGAAACAGTCCATTAAACCTGGATTCGATCAATATTTTAGAGGATAATGCATGTTAGGTCTAGGTTAGGCCTGGGATTTGCCCTCATCAGGGTCATACTTTCGCGTTTTTCACATACTTGTTGAACAGCTCCTGGGATTTTTTCTGGTTTGGATCACATAGTAATGTGGTACCACACTGAAACAGTCGATTAAACCAGGTTTCGATCAATATTTTAGAGGATAACGCATGTTAGGTCTAGGTTAGGCCTGGGATTTGCCCTCGTCAGGATCATACTTTCGCATTTTTCACATACTCCTTGAACAGATCCTGGGTTTTTTCTGGTTTGGAACACATAGTAATGTGGTACCACACTGAAACAGTCCATTAAACCTGGTTTCGATCAATATTTTAGAGGATAACGCATGTTAGGTCCTAGGTTAGGTCTGGGATTTTCACTCATCAGACTCATACTTTCGCATTCTTCACATACTTGTTGAGCGGATCCTGGGTTTTTTCTGGTTTGGTTCACGTAGTAATGTGGTACCACACTGAAACAGTCCATTAAACCTGGTTTCGATCAATATTTTAAAGGATAATGCATGTTAGGTCTAGGTGAGGCCTGGGATTTGCCCTCATCAGGGTCATACTTTCGCAGTTTTAACATACATGTTGACCTGATCGACGGTTTTTTCTGCTTTGGATCGCGTAGTAAAGTGGTACCACACTGAAACTGTCCATTAAACCTGGTTTCGATCAATATTTTGGAGGATAACGCAATTTAGGTCTGGGATAGGTCTGGGATTCGCCCTCATCAGGCTCATACTTTCGCGTTTTTCACATACTTCTTGAACAGATCCTGGGTTTTTTCTGGTTTGGAACACATAGCAATGTGGTACCACACTGAAACAGTCCATTAAACCTGGTTTCGATCAATATTTTTGAGGATAACGCATGTTAGGTCTGGGTTAGGTCTAGGATTTGCCCTCGTCAGGATCATACTTTCGCATTTTTCACATACTTCTTGAACAGATCCTGGGTTTTTTCTGGTTTGGAACACATAGTAATGTGGTACCACACTGAAACAGTCCATTAAACCTGGTTTCGATCAATATTTTAGAGGATAATGCATGTTAGGTCTGGGATAGGTCTGGGATTCGCCCTCATCAGGCTCATACTTTCGCGTTTTTCACATACTTCTTGAACAGATCCTGGGTTTTTTCTGGTTTGGAACACATAGTAATGTGGTACCACACTGAAACAGTCCATTAAACCTGGTTTCGATCAATATTTTAGAGGATAATGCATGTTAGGTCTAGGTTAGGCCTGGGATTTGCCCTCATCAGGGTCATACTTTCGCGTTTTTCACATACTTGTTGAACAGCTCCTGGGTTCTTTTCTGGATTGGATCACGTAGTAATGTGGTACCACACTGAAACTGTTGATTAAACCTGGTTTCGATCAATATTTTTGAGGATAACGCATGTTAGGTCTAGGTTAGGCCTGGGATTTGACCTCATCAGTCTCATACTTTCGCAGTTTTAACATACATGTTGACCTGATCGACGGTTTTTTCTGCTTTGGATCGCGTAGTAAAGTGGTACCACACTGAAACAGTCCATTAAACCTGGTTTCGATCAATATTTTGGAGGATAACGCAATTTAGGTCTGGTAAAGGTCTGGGACTCGCCCTCATCAGGCTCATACTTTCGCGTTTTTCACATACTCCTTGAACAGATCCTGGGTTTTTTCAGGTTTGGAACACATAGTAATTTGGTACCACACTGAAACAGTCCATTAAACCTGGTCGTGATAAATATTTTAGAGGATAACGCATGTTACGTCAGGGTAAGGTCTAGGATTTGCCCTCATCAGGCTCATACTTTCGCATATTTCTAATACTTCATGGCTAGATCCTGGGCTATTTCTGGATTGCATCACGTAGTAATGTAGTACCTCACTGAAACAGTCGATTAACCCTGGTTTCGATCAATATTTTAGAGGATAACACATGTTAGGTCTAGGTTAGGCCTGGGATTTGACCTCATCAGACTCACACTTTCGCACACTTCACATACTCGTTGAACAGATCCTGGGTTTTTTCTAGTTTGGATCACGTAGTAATGTGGTACCACACTGAAACAGTCCATTAAACCTGGTTTCGATCAATATTTTTGAGGATAACGCATGTTAGGTCTGGATTAGGTCTAGGATTTGCCCTCGTCAGGATCATACTTTCGCATTTTTCACATACTCCTTGAACAGATCCTGGGTTTTTTCTGGTTTGGATCACGTAGTAATGTGGTACCACACAGAAACAGTCCATTAAACCTGGTTTCGATCAATATTTTAGAGGATAATGCATGTTAGGTCTGGGATAGGTCTGGGATTCGCCCTCATCAGGCTCATACTTTCGCGTTTTTCACATACTTCTTGAACAGATCCTGGGTTTTTTCTGGTTTGGAACACATAGTAATGTGGGACCACACTGAAACAGTCCATTAAACCTGGTTTCGATCAATATTTTAGAGGATAATGCATGTTAGGTCTAGGTTAGGTCTGGGATTTTCACTCATCAGACTCATACTTTCGCATTCTTCACATACTTGTTGAGCGGATCCTGGGTTTTTTCTGGTTTGGTTCACGTAGTAATGTGGTACCACACTGAAACAGTCCATTAAACCTGGTTTCGATCAATATTTTAGAGGATAATGCATGTTAGGTCTAGGTTAGGCCTGGGATTTGCCCTCATCAGGGTCATACTTTCGCAGTTTTAACATACATGTTGACCTGATCGACGGTTTTTTCTGCTTTGGATCGCGTAGTAAAGTGGTACCACACTGAAACTGTCCATTAAACCTGGTTTCGATCAATATTTTGGAGGATAACGCAATTTAGGTCTGGGATAGGTCTGGGATTCGCCCTCATCAGGCTCATACTTTCGCGTTTTTCACATACTTCTTGAACAGATCCTGGGTTTTTTCTGGTTTGGAACACATAGCAATGTGGTACCACACTGAAACAGTCCATTAAACCTGGTTTCGATCAATATTTTTGAGGATAACGCATGTTAGGTCTGGGTTAGGTCTAGGATTTGCCCTCGTCAGGATCATACTTTCGCATTTTTCACATACTTCTTGAACAGATCCTGGGTTTTTTCTGGTTTGGAACACATAGTAATGTGGTACCACACTGAAACAGTCCATTAAACCTGGTTTCGATCAATATTTTAGAGGATAATGCATGTTAGGTCTAGGTTAGGCCTGGGATTTGCCCTCATCAGGGTCATACTTTCGCGTTTTTCACATACTTGTTGAACAGCTCCTGGGTTCTTTTCTGGATTGGATCACGTAGTAATGTGGTACCACACTGAAACTGTTGATTAAACCTGGTTTCGATCAATATTTTTGAGGATAACGCATGTTAGGTCTAGGTTAGGCCTGGGATTTGACCTCATCAGTCTCATACTTTCGCAGTTTTAACATACATGTTGACCTGATCGACGGTTTTTTCTGCTTTGGATCGCGTAGTAAAGTGGTACCACACTGAAACAGTCCATTAAACCTGGTTTCGATCAATATTTTGGAGGATAACGCAATTTAGGTCTGGTATAGGTCTGGGACTCGCCCTCATCAGGCTCATACTTTCGCGTTTTTCACATACTCCTTGAACAGATCCTGGGTTTTTTCAGGTTTGGAACACATAGTAATGTGGTACCACACTGAAACAGTCCATTAAACCTGGTCGTGATAAATATTTTAGAGGATAACGCATGTTACGTCAGGGTAAGGTCTAGGATTTGCCCTCATCAGGCTCATACTTTCGCATATTTCTAATACTTCATGGCTAGATCCTGGGCTATTTCTGGATTGCATCACGTAGTAATGTAGTACCTCACTGAAACAGTCGATTAACCCTGGTTTCGATCAATATTTTAGAGGATAATGCATGTTAGGTCTAGGTTAGGCCTGGGATTTGCCCTCATCAGGGTCATACTTTCGCGTTTTTCACATACTTGTTGAACAGCTCCTGGGTTCTTTTCTGGATTGGATCACGTAGTAATGTGGTACCACACCGAAACTGTTGATTAAACCTGGTTTCGATCAATATTTTTGAGGATAACGCATGTTAGGTCTAGGTTAGGCCTGGGATTTGACCTCATCAGACTCATACTTTCGCAGTTTTAACATACATGTTGACCTGATCGACGGTTTTTTCTGCTTTGGATCGCGTAGTAAAGTGGTACCACACTGAAACAGTCCATTAAACCTGGTTTCGATCAATATTTTGGAGGATAACGCAATTTAGGTCTGGGATAGGTCTGGGACTCGCCCTCATCAGGCTCATACTTTCGCGTTTTTCACATACTGCTTGAACAGATCCTGGGTTTTTTCAGGTTTGGAACACATAGTAATGTGGTACCACACTGAAACAGTCCATTAAACCTGGTCGTGATAAATATTTTAGAGGATAACGCATGTTACGTCAGGGTAAGGTCTAGGATTTGCCCTCATCAGGCTCATACTTTCGCATATTTCTAATACTTCATGGCGAGATCCTGGGCTATTTCTGGATTGCATCACGTAGTAATGTAGTACCTCACTGAAACAGTCGATTAACCCTGGTTTCGATCAATATTTTAGAGGATAACACATGTTAGGTCTAGGTTAGGCCTGGGATTTGACCTCATCAGACTCACACTTTCGCACACTTCACATACTCGTTGAACAGATCCTGGGTTTTTTCTAGTTTGGATCACGTAGTAATGTGGTACCACACTGAAACAGTCCATTAAACCTGGTTTCGATCAATATTTTTGAGGATAACGCATGTTAGGTCTGGATTAGGTCTAGGATTTGCCCTCGTCAGGATCATACTTTCGCATTTTTCACATACTCCTTGAACAGATCCTGGGTTTTTTCTGGTTTGGAACACATAGTAATGTGGTACCACACTGAAACAGTCCATTAAACCTGGTTTGGATCAATATTTTAGAGGATAACGCATGTTAGGTCTAGGTTAGGTCTGGGATTTTCACTCATCAGACTCATACTTTCGCATTCTTCACATACTTGTTGAGCGGATCCTGGGTTTTTTCTGGTTTGGTTCACGTAGTAATGTGGTACCACACTGAAACAGTCGATTAAACCTGGTTTCGAACAATATTTTAGAGGATAACGCAAGTTAGGTCTGGGATAGGTCTGGGATTTGACCTCATCAGACTCATACTTTCGCACACTTCACATAGTCGTTGAACAGATCCTGGGTTATTTTCTGGTTTGGATCACATAGTAATGTGGTACCACACTGAAACAGTCGATTAAACCAGGTTTCGATCAATATTTTAGAGGATAACGCATGTTAGGTCTAGGTTAGGCCTGGGATTTTCACTCATCAGACTCATACTTTCGCATTCTTCACATACTTGTTGAACGGATCCTGGGTTTTTTCTGGTTTGGATCACGAAGTAGTGTGGTACCACACTGAAACAGTCCATTAAACCTGGTTTCGCTGAATATTTTAGAGGATAACGCATGTTAGGTCTAGGTTAGGTCTGGGATTTGCTCTCATCAGGCTCATTCTTTCGCATATTTCTCATACTTGATGGCTAGATCATGGGCTTTTTCTGGATTGCATCACGTAGTAATGTAGTACCACACTGAAACAGTCAATGAAACCTGGTTTCCATCAATATTTTAGAGGACAACGCAAGTTAGGTCTAGGTAAGGCCTGAGATTTTCACTGATCAGACTCATACTTTCGCATTCTTCACATACTTGTTGAACGGATCCTGGGTTTTTTCTGCTTTTGATCACGTAGTAAATAGGTACCACACTGAAACAGTCCATTAAACCTGGTTTGCATCAATATTTTAGAGGATAACGCTTGTTAGGTCTAGGTTAGCCCCGAGATTTTCACTCATCAGACTCATACTTCCGCATTCTTCACATACTTGATGAACGGATCCTGGGTTTTTTCTGGTTTGGTTCACGTAGTAATGTGGTACCACACTGAAACATTCAATAAAACCTGGTCTTGATAAATATTTTAGAGGATAACGCATGTTAGGTCTGGGTCAGGTCTAGAATTTGCCCACATCATGCTCATACTTTCGCATCTTTCTCATATATCATGGCTAGATCCTGGGCTATTTCTGGATTGTAGCACGTAGTAATGTGGTACCACGCTGAAACAGTCCATTAAACCTGGTTTCGAACAATATTTTTGAGGATAACGCATGTTAGGTCTGGGATAGGTCTGGAATTTGCCCTCATGCGGGACATACTTTCGCATTTTTCCGTACATGTTGAACAGATCCTGGGTTTTTTCTGGATTGGATCGCGCAGTAATGTGGTACCACACTGAAACAGTCCACTAAACCTGGTTTCGATCAATATTTTAGAGGATAACGAAAGTTATGTCTAGGTTAGGCCTGGGATTTGGACTCATCAGGGTCATACTTTCGCAGTTTTAACATACATGTTGTCCTAATCCAGGGTTTTTTCTGCTTTGGATCACGTAGTAATGTGGTACCACACTGAAACAGTCCATTAAACCTGGTTTCGATGAATATTTTAGAGGATAACGCATGTTAGGTCTGGGATAGGTCTAGGATTTGCCCTCATCAGGCTCATACTTTCGCATATTTTTCATACTTCATGGCTAGATCCTGGGCTTTTTCTGGTTTGGATCACGTAGTAATGTGGTACCACACGGAAACAGTCCATTAAACCTGGTTTCGATCAATATTTTAGAGGATAATGCATGTTAGGTCTAGGTTAGGCCTGGGATTTGCCCTCATCAGGGTCATACTTTCGCGTTTTTCACATACTTGTTGAACAGCTCCTGGGTTCTTTTCTGGATTGGATCACGTAGTAATGTGGTACCACACTGAAACTGTTGATTAAACCTGGTTTCGATCAATATTTTTGAGGATAACGCATGTTAGGTCTAGGTTAGGCCTGGGATTTGACCTCATCAGACTCATACTTTCGCAGTTTTAACATACATGTTGACCTGATCGACGGTTTTTTCTGCTTTGGATCGCGTAGTAAAGTGGTACCACACTGAAACAGTCCATTAAACCTGGTTTCGATCAATATTTTGGAGGATAACGCAATTTAGGTCTGGGATAGGTCTGGGACTCGCCCTCATCAGGCTCATACTTTCGCGTTTTTCACATACTGCTTGAACAGATCCTGGGTTTTTTCAGGTTTGGAACACATAGTAATGTGGTATCACACTGAAACAGTCCATTAAACCTGGTCGTGATAAATATTTTAGAGGATAACGCATGTTACGTCAGGGTAAGGTCTAGGATTTGCCCTCATCAGGCTCATACTTTCGCATATTTCTAATACTTCATGGCGAGATCCTGGGCTATTTCTGGATTGCATCACGTAGTAATGTAGTACCTCACTGAAACAGTCGATTAACCCTGGTTTCGATCAATATTTTAGAGGATAACACATGTTAGGTCTAGGTTAGGCCTGGGATTTGACCTCATCAGACTCACACTTTCGCACACTTCACATACTCGTTGAACAGATCCTGGGTTTTTTCTAGTTTGGATCACGTAGTAATGTGGTACCACACTGAAACAGTCCATTAAACCTGGTTTCGATCAATATTTTTGAGGATAACGCATGTTAGGTCTGGATTAGGTCTAGGATTTGCCCTCGTCAGGATCATACTTTCGCATTTTTCACATACTCCTTGAACAGATCCTGGGTTTTTTCTGGTTTGGAACACATAGTAATGTGGTACCACACTGAAACAGTCCATTAAACCTGGTTTGGATCAATATTTTAGAGGATAACGCATGTTAGGTCTAGGTTAGGTCTGGGATTTTCACTCATCAGACTCATACTTTCGCATTCTTCACATACTTGTTGAGCGGATCCTGGGTTTTTTCTGGTTTGGTTCACGTAGTAATGTGGTACCACACTGAAACAGTCGATTAAACCTGGTTTCGAACAATATTTTAGAGGATAACGCAAGTTAGGTCTGGGATAGGTCTGGGATTTGACCTCATCAGACTCATACTTTCGCATACTTCACATACTCGTTGAACAGATCCTGGGTTATTTTCTGGTTTGGATCACATAGTAATGTGGTACCACACTGAAACAGTCGATTAAACCAGGTTTCGATCAATATTTTAGAGGATAACGCATGTTAGGTCTAGGTTAGGCCTGGGATTTTCACTCATCAGACTCATACTTTCGCATTCTTCACATACTTGTTGAACGGATCCTGGGTTTTTTCTGGTTTGGATCACGAAGTAGTGTGGTACCACACTGAAACAGTCCATTAAACCTGGTTTCGCTGAATATTTTAGAGGATAACGCATGTTAGGTCTAGGTTAGGTCTGGGATTTGCTCTCATCAGGCTCATTCTTTCGCATATTTCTCATACTTGATGGCTAGATCATGGGCTTTTTCTAGATTGCATCACGTAGTAATGTAGTACCACACTGAAACAGTCAATGAAACCTGGTTTCCATCAATATTTTAGAGGACAACGCAAGTTAGGTCTAGGTAAGGCCTGAGATTTTCACTGATCAGACTCATACTTTCGCATTCTTCACATACTTGTTGAACGGATCCTGGGTTTTTTCTGCTTTTGATCACGTAGTAAATAGGTACCACACTGAAACAGTCCATTAAACCTGGTTTGCATCAATATTTTAGAGGATAACGCTTGTTAGGTCTAGGTTAGCCCCGAGATTTTCACTCATCAGACTCATACTTCCGCATTCTTCACATACTTGATGAACGGATCCTGGGTTTTTTCTGGTTTGGTTCACGTAGTAATGTGGTACCACACTGAAACATTCAATAAAACCTGGTCTTGATAAATATTTTAGAGGATAACGCATGTTAGGTCTGGGTCAGGTCTAGAATTTGCCCACATCATGCTCATACTTTCGCATTCTTCACATACTTCTTGAACAGCTCCTGGGTTTTTTTCTGGTTTGGATCACATAGTAATGTGGTACCACACTGAAACAGTCGATTAAACCAGGTTTCGATCAATATTTTAGAGGATAACGCATGTTAGGTCTAGGTTAGGCCTGGGATTTGCCCTCGTCAGGATCATACTTTCGCATTTTTCACATACTCCTTGAACAGATCCTGGGTTTTTTCTGGTTTGGAACACATAGTAATGTGGTACCACACTGAAACAGTCCATTAAACCTGGTTTCGATCAATATTTTAGAGGATAACGCATGTTAGGTCTAGGTTAGGTCTGGGATTTTCACTCATCAGACTCATACTTTCGCATTCTTCACATACTTGTTGAGCGGATCCTGGGTTTTTTCTGGTTTGGTTCACGTAGTAATGTGGTACCACACTGAAACAGTCCATTAAACCTGGTTTCGATCAATATTTTAGAGGATAATGCATGTTAGGTCTAGGTTAGGCCTGGGATTTGCCCTCATCAGGGTCATACTTTCGCAGTTTTAACATACATGTTGACCTGATCGACGGTTTTTTCTGCTTTGGATCGCGTAGTAAAGTGGTACCACACTGAAACAGTCCATTAAACCTGGTTTCGATCAATATTTTGGAGGATAACGCATGTTAGGTCTGGGTTAGGTCTAGGATTTGACCTCATCAGACTCATACTTTCGCAGTTTTAACATACATGTTGACCTGATCGACGGTTTTTTCTGCTTTGGATCGCGTAGTAAAGTGGTACCACACTGAAACAGTCCATTAAACCTGGTTTCGATCAATATTTTGGAGGATAACGCAATTTAGGTCTGGGATAGGTCTGGGACTCGCCCTCATCAGGCTCATACTTTCGCGTTTTTCACATACTCCTTGAACAGATCCTGGGTTTTTTCAGGTTTGGAACACATAGTAATGTGGTACCACACTGAAACAGTCCATTAAACCTGGTCGTGATAAATATTTTAGAGGATAACGCATGTTACGTCAGGGTAAGGTCTAGGATTTGCCCTCATCAGGCTCATACTTTCGCATATTTCTAATACTTCATGGCGAGATCCTGGGCTATTTCTGGATTGCATCACGTAGTAATGTAGTACCTCACTGAAACAGTCGATTAACCCTGGTTTCGATCAATATTTTAGAGGATAACACATGTTAGGTCTAGGTTAGGCCTGGGATTTGACCTCATCAGACTCACACTTTCGCACACTTCACATACTCGTTGAACAGATCCTGGGTTTTTTCTAGTTTGGATCACGTAGTAATGTGGTACCACACTGAAACAGTCCATTAAACCTGGTTTCGATCAATATTTTTGAGGATAACGCATGTTAGGTCTGGATTAGGTCTAGGATTTGCCCTCGTCAGGATCATACTTTCGCATTTTTCACATACTCCTTGAACAGATCCGGGGTTTTTTCTGGTTTGGATCACGTAGTAATGTGGTACCACACGGAAACAGTCCATTAAACCTGGTTTCGATCGATATTTTAGAAGATAACGCATGTTAGGTCTAGGATAGGCCTGGGATTTGCCCTCATCAGACTCATACTTTCGCATTCTTCACATACTTGTTGAGCGGATCCTGGGTTTTTTCTGGTTTGGTTCACGTAGTAATGTGGTACCACACTGAAACAGTCGATTAAACCTGGTTTCGATCAATATTTTTGAGGATAACGCATGTTAGGTCTAGGTTAAGCATGGGATTTGCCCTCATCAGGGTCATACTTTCGCAGTTTTAACATACATGTTGACCTGATCGACGGTTTTTTCTGCTTTGGATCGCGTAGTAAAGTGGTACCACACTGAAACAGTCCATTAAACCTGGTTTCGATCAATATTTTGGAGGATAACGCAATTTAGGTCTGGGATAGGTCTGGGATTCGCCCTCATCAGGCTCATACTTTCGCGTTTTTCACATACTTCTTGAACAGATCCTGGGTTTTTTCTGGTTTGGAACACATAGCAATGTGGTACCACACTGAAACAGTCCATTAAACCTGGTTTCGATCAATATTTTAGAGGATAATGCATGTTAGGTCTAGGTTAGGCCTGGGATTTGCCCTCATCAGGGTCATACTTTCGCAGTTTTAACATACATGTTGACCTGATCGACGGTTTTTTCTGCTTTGGATCGCGTAGTAAAGTGGTACCACACTGAAACAGTCCATTAAACCTGGTTTCGATCAATATTTTGGAGGATAACGCAATTTAGGTCTGGGATAGGTCTGGGATTCGCCCTCACCAGGCTCATACTTTCGCGTTTTTCACATACTTCTTGAACAGATCCTGGGTTTTTTCTGGTTTGGAACACATAGCAATGTGGTACCACACTGAAACAGTCCATTAAACCTGGTTTCGATCAATATTTTTGAGGATAACGCATGTTAGGTCTGGGTTAGGTCTAGGAATTGCCCTCGTCAGGATCATACTTTCGCATTTTTCACATACTTCTTGAACAGATCCTGGGTTTTTTCTGGTTTGGAACACATAGTAATGTGGTACCACACTGAAACAGTCCATTAAACCTGGTTTCGATCAATATTTTAGAGGATAATGCATGTTAGGTCTAGGTTAGGCCTGGGATTTGCCCTCATCAGGGTCATACTTTCGCGTTTTTCACATACTTGTTGAACAGATACTGGGTTTTTTTTGGTTTGGATCACGTAGTAATGTGGTACCACACTGAAACAGTCGATTAACCCTGGTTTCGAACAATATTTTAGAGGATAACGCAAGTTAGGTCTAGGTTAGGCCTGGGATTTGACATCATCAGACTCATACTTTCGCACACTACACATACTCGTTGAACAGATCCTGGGTTTTTTCTGGTTTGGAACACATAGTAATGTGGTACCACACTGAAACAGTCCATTAAACCTGGTTTCGATCAATATTTTAGAGGATAATGCATGTTAGGTCTGGGATAGGTCTGGGATTCGCCCTCATCAGGCTCATACTTTCGCGTTTTTCACATACTTCTTGAACAGATCCTGGGTTTTTTCTGGTTTGGAACACATAGTAATGTGGTACCACACTGAAACAGTCCATTAAACCTGGTTTCGATCAATATTTTAGAGGATAATGCATGTTAGGTCTAGGTTAGGCCTGGGATTTGCCCTCATCAGGGTCATACTTTCGCGTTTTTCACATACTTGTTGAACAGCTCCTGGGTTCTTTTCTGGATTGGATCACGTAGTAATGTGGTACCACACTGAAACTGTTGATTAAACCTGGTTTCGATCAATATTTTTGAGGATAACGCATGTTAGGTCTAGGTTAGGCCTGGGATTTGACCTCATCAGACTCATACTTTCGCAGTTTTAACATACATGTTGACCTGATCGACGGTTTTTTCTGCTTTGGATCGCGTAGTAAAGTGGTACCACACTGAAACAGTCCATTAAACCTGGTTTCGATCAATATTTTGGAGGATAACGCAATTTAGGTCTGGGATAGGTCTGGGACTCGCCCTCATCAGGCTCATACTTTCGCGTTTTTCACATACTCCTTGAACAGATCCTGGGTTTTTTCAGGTTTGGAACACATAGTAATGTGGTACCACACTGAAACAGTCCATTAAACCTGGTCGTGATAAATATTTTAGAGGATAACGCATGTTACGTCAGGGTAAGGTCTAGGATTTGCCCTCATCAGGCTCATACTTTCGCATATTTCTAATACTTCATGGCGAGATCCTGGGCTATTTCTGGATTGCATCACGTAGTAATGTAGTACCTCACTGAAACAGTCGATTAACCCTGGTTTCGATCAATATTTTAGAGGATAACACATGTTAGGTCTAGGTTAGGTCTGGGATTTTCACTCATCAGACTCATACTTTCGCATTCTTCACATACTTGTTGAGCGGATCCTGGGTTTTTTCTGGTTTGGTTCACGTAGTAATGTGGTACCACACTGAAACAGTCGATTAAACCTGGTTTCGAACAATATTTTAGAGGATAACGCAAGTTAGGTCTGGGATAGGTCTGGGATTTGACCTCATCAGACTCATACTTTCGCATTCTTCACATACTTGTTGAACGGAACCTGGGTTTTTTCTGGTTTGGATCACGAAGTAGTGTGGTACCACACTGAAACAGTCCATTAAACCTGGTTTCGCTCAATATTTTAGAGGATAACGCATGTTAGGTCTAGGTTAGGTCTGGGATTTGCTCTCATCAGGCTCATTCTTTCGCATATTTCTCATACTTGATGGCTAGATCATGGGCTTTTTCTGGATTGCATCACGTAGTAATGTAGTACCACACTGAAACAGTCAATGAAACCTGGTTTCCATCAATATTTTAGAGGACAACGCAAGTTAGGTCTAGGTAAGGCCTGAGATTTTCACTGATTAGACTCATACTTTCGCATTCTTCACATACTTGTTGAACGGATCCTGGGTTTTTTCTGCTTTTGATCACGTAGTAAATAGGTACCACACTGAAACAGTCCATTAAACCTGGTTTGCATCAATATTTTAGAGGATAACGCTTGTTAGGTCTAGGTTAGCCCCGAGATTTTCACTCATCAGACTCATACTTCCGCATTCTTCACATACTTGATGAACGGATCCTGGGTTTTTTCTGGTTTGGTTCACGTAGTAATGTGGTACCACACTGAAACATTCAATAAAACCTGGTCTTGATAAATATTTTAGAGGATAACGCATGTTAGGTCTGGGTCAGGTCTAGAATTTGCCCACATCATGCTCATACTTTCGCATCTTTCTCATATATCATGGCTAGATCCTGGGCTTTTTCTGGTTTGGATCACGTAGTAATGTGGTACCACACGGAAACAGTCCATTAAACCTGGTTTCGATCGATATTTTAGAAGATAACGCATGTTAGACTAGGATAGGCCTGGGATTTGCCCTCATCAGACACATAATTTCGCATTCTTTACGTACTTGTTGAACAGCTCCTGGGTTTTTTTCTGGTTTGGATCACGTAGTAATGTGGTACCACACTGAAACTGTTGATTAAACCTGGTTTCGATCAATATTTTTGAGGATAGCGCATGTTAGGTCTAGGTTAGGCCTGGGATTTGCCCTCATCAGGGTCATACTTTCGCAGTTTTAACATACATGTTGACCTGATCGACGGTTTTTTCTGCTTTGGATCGCGTAGTAAAGTGGTACCACACTGAAACTGTCCATTAAACCTGGTTTCGATCAATATTTTGGAGGATAACGCAATTTAGGTCTGGGATAGGTCTGGGATTCGCCCTCATCAGGCTCATACTTTCGCGTTTTTCACATACTTCTTGAACAGATCCTGGGTTTTTTCTGGTTTGGAACACATAGCAATGTGGTACCACACTGAAACAGTCCATTAAACCTGGTTTCGATCAATATTTTAGAGGATAATGCATGTTAGGTCTAGGTTAGGCCTGGGATTTGCCCTCATCAGGGTCATACTTTCGCAGTTTTAACATACATGTTGACCTGATCGACGGTTTTTTCTGCTTTGGATCGCGTAGTAAAGTGGTACCACACTGAAACAGTCCATTAAACCTGGTTTCGATCAATATTTTGGAGGATAACGCATGTTAGGTCTGGGTTAGGTCTAGGATTTGCCCTCGTCAGGATCATACTTTCGCATTTTTCACATACTCCTTGAACAGATCCTGGGTTTTTTCTGGTTTGGAACACATAGTAATGTGGTACCACACTGAAACAGTCCATTAAACCTGGTTTGGATCAATATTTTAGAGGATAACGCATGTTAGGTCTAGGTTAGGTCTGGGATTTTCACTCATCAGACTCATACTTTCGCATTCTTCACATACTTGTTGAGCGGATCCTGGGTTTTTTCTGGTTTGGTTCACGTAGTAATGTGGTACCACACTGAAACAGTCGATTAAACCTGGTTTCGAACAATATTTTAGAGGATAACGCAAGTTAGGTCTGGGATAGGTCTGGGATTTGACCTCATCAGACTCATACTTTCGCACACTTCACATACTCGTTGAACAGATCCTGGGTTATTTTCTGGTTTGGATCACATAGTAATGTGGTACCACACTGAAACAGACGATTAAACCAGGTTTCGATCAATATTTTAGAGGATAACGCATGTTAGGTCTAGGTTAGGCCTGGGATTTTCACTCATCAGACTCATACTTTCGCATTCTTCACATACTTGTTGAACGGATCCTGGGTTTTTTCTGGTTTGGATCACGAAGTAGTGTGGTACCACACTGAAACAGTCCATTAAACCTGGTTTCGCTCAATATTTTAGAGGATAACGCATGTTAGGTCTAGGTTAGGTCTGGGATTTGCTCTCATCAGGCTCATTCTTTCGCATATTTCTCATACTTGATGGCTAGATCATGGGCTTTTTCTGGATTGCATCACGTAGTAATGTAGTACCACACTGAAACAGTCAATGAAACCTGGTTTCCATCAATATTTTAGAGGACAACGCAAGTTAGGTCTAGCTAAGGCCTGAGATTTTCACTGATCAGACTCATACTTTCGCATTCTTCACATACTTGTTGAACAGATCCTGGGTTTTTTCTGCTTTTGATCACGTAGTAAATAGGTACCACACTGAAACAGTCCATTAAACCTGGTTTGCATCAATATTTTAGAGCATAACGCTTGTTAGGTCTAGGTTAGCCCCGAGATTTTCACTCATCAGACTCATACTTCCGCATTCTTCACATACTTGATGAACGGATCCTGGGTTTTTTCTGGTTTGGTTCACGTAGTAATGTGGTACCACACTGAAACATTCAATAAAACCTGGTCTTGATAAATATTTTAGAGGATAACGCATGTTAGGTCTGGGTCAGGTCTAGAATTTGCCCACATCATGCTCATACTTTCGCATCTTTCTCATATATCATGGCTAGATCCTGGGCTTTTTCTGGTTTGGATCACGTAGTAATGTGGTACCACACGGAAACAGTCCATTAAACCTGGTTTCGATCGATATTTTAGAAGATAACGCATGTTAGGTCTAGGATAGGCCTGGGATTTGCCCTCATCAGACACATAATTTCGCATTCTTTACGTACTTGTTGAACAGCTCCTGGGTTTTTTTCTGGTTTGGATCACGTAGTAATGTGGTACCACACTGAAACTGTTGATTAAACCTGGTTTCGATCAATATTTTTGAGGATAACGCATGTTAGGTCTAGGTTAGGCCTGGGATTTGCCCTCATCAGGGTCATACTTTCGCAGTTTTAACATACATGTTGACCTGATCGACGGTTTTTTCTGCTTTGGATCGCGTAGTAAAGTGGTACCACACTGAAACTGTCCATTAAACCTGGTTTCGATCAATATTTTGGAGGATAACGCAATTTAGGTCTGGGATAGGTCTGGGATTCGCCCTCATCAGGCTCATACTTTCGCGTTTTTCACATACTTCTTGAACAGATCCTGGGTTTTTTCTGGTTTGGAACACATAGCAATGTGGTACCACACTGAAACAGTCCATTAAACCTGGTTTCGATCAATATTTTAGAGGATAACGCATGTTAGGTCTAGGTTAGGTCTGGGATTTTCACTCATCAGACTCATACTTTCGCATTCTTCACATACTTGTTGAGCGGATCCTGGGTTTTTTCTGGTTTGGTTCACGTAGTAATGTGGTACCACACTGAAACAGTCCATTAAACCTGGTTTCGATCAATATTTTAGAGGATAATGCATGTTAGGTCTAGGTTAGGCCTGGGATTTGCCCTCATCAGGGTCATACTTTCGCGTTTTTCACATACTTGTTGAACAGCTCCTGGGTTTTTTTCTGGTTTGGATCACGTAGTAATGTGGTACCACATTGAAACTGTTGATTAAACCTGGTTTCGATCAATATTTTTGAGGATAACGCATGTTAGGTCTAGGTTTGGTCTGGGATTTTCACTCATCAGACTCATACTTTCGCATTCTTCACATACTTGTTGAGCGGATCCTGGGTTTTTTCTGGTTTGGTTCACGTAGTAATGTGGTACCACACTGAAACAGTCCATTAAACCTGGTTTCGATCAATATTTTAGAGGATAATGCATGTTAGGTCTGGGATAGGTCTGGGATTCGCCCTGATCAGGCTCATACTTTCGCGTTCTTCACATACTTCTTGAACAGATCCTGGGTTTTTTCTGGTTTGGAGCACATAGTAATGTGGTACCACACTGAAACAGTCCATTAAACCTGGTCGTGATAAATATTTTAGAGGATAACGCATGTTACGTCAGGGTAAGGTCTAGGATTTGCCCTCATCAGGCTCATACTTTCGCATATTTCTAATACTTCATGGCGAGATCCTGGGCTATTTCTGGATTGCATCACGTAGTAATGTAGTACCTCACTGAAACAGTCGATTAACCCTGGTTTCGATCAATATTTTAGAGGATAACACATGTTAGGTCTAGGTTAGGCCTGGGATTTGACCTCATCAGACTCACACTTTCGCACACTTCACATACTCGTTGAACAGATCCTGGGTTTTTTCTAGTTTGGATCACGTAGTAATGTGGTACCACACTGAAACAGTCCATTAAACCTGGTTTCGATCAATATTTTTGAGGATAACGCATGTTAGGTCTGGATTAGGTCTAGGATTTGCCCTCGTCAGGATCATACTTTCGCGTTCTTCACATACTTCTTGAACAGATCCTGGGTTTTTTCTGGTTTGGAACACATAGTAATGTGGTACCACACTGAAACAGTCCATTAAACCTGGTTGTGATAAATATTTTAGAGGATAACGCATGTTACGTCAGGGTAAGGTCTAGGATTTGCCCTCATCAGGCTCATACTTTCGCATATTTCTAATACTTCATGGCGAGATCCTGGGCTATTTCTGGATTGCATCACGTAGTAATGTAGTACCTCACTGAAACAGTCGATTAAACCTGGTTTCGAACAATATTTTAGAGGATAACGCAAGTTAGGTCTAGGTTAGGCCTGGGATTTGCCCTCATCAGGGTCATACTTTCGCGTTCTTCACATACTTCTTGAACAGATCCTGGGTTTTTTCTGGTTTGGAACACATAGTAATGTGGTACCACACTGAAACAGTCCATTAAACCTGGTCGTGATAAATATTTTAGAGGATAACGCATGTTACGTCAGGGTAAGGTCTAGGATTTGCCCTCATCAGGCTCATACTTTCGCATATTTCTAATACTTCATGGCGAGATCCTGGGCTATTTCTGGATTGCATCACGTAGTAATGTAGTACCTCACTGAAACAGTCGATTAACCCTGGTTTCGATCAATATTTTAGAGGATAACACATGTTAGGTCTAGGTTAGGCCTGGGATTTGACCTCATCAGACTCATACTTTCGCATTCTTCACATACTTGTTGAACGGATCCTGGGTTTTTTCTAGTTTGGATCACGAAGTAGTGTGGTACCACACTGAAACAGTCCATTAAACCTGGTTTCGCTCAATATTTTAGAGGATAACGCATGTTAGGTCTAGGTTAGGTCTGGGATTTGCTCTCATCAGGCTCATTCTTTCGCATATTTCTCATACTTGATGGCTAGATCATGGGCTTTTTCTGGATTGCATCACGTAGTAATGTAGTACCACACTGAAACAGTCAATGAAACCTGGTTTCCATCAATATTTTAGAGGACAACGCAAGTTAGGTCTAGGTAAGGCCTGAGATTTTCACTGATCAGACTCATACTTTCGCATTCTTCACATACTTTTTTTTTTTTTTTTTTTTTTTTTTTTTTTTTTTTTTTTTTTTTTTTTTTTGTCGTGGGGAAAATCTTCGAAAGACTCCCTCCCACCTCCTTGGGGAGAGGTGGGAGGGGTGTGTGGGATTCCCCGCGCCCGTACAACGACAGGCGCGGGACCTACCCACTAAAAACCCCACGGTGACCCTTCGGCACGCTTTGGGAGGATACCGGGAATCGCTCGAAGCATTCTTCCGGTATCCTCCCCGTGCCCGCGCTTTCGCGCCCATCCCCCGGGGGGACAATCGGTCCCCCCAGTAGACACACTGCCTCATAGCGGCGGGACGGGGCCACTCCATCCCGCCGCTATCCGTCCCGGGGCCGCGCTTAGTGGCGGCTGCGAGCCCCAACTCGCAACCGCCCGCGACCCCGTTTCCACCCCTCGGCGGCCGGGCGTTCATGGCCGCACCAGACCGCCGAGGGTGCCTCCCCTTGCGTCGGACCGGTAGGGGGAGGCACTCCTACCCCCAACCGGTCCGACCCGGCGCCGCCTGGCGGGAGGAGGGTCCCCTCAGGACCCCCCTCCCAGCCTAGGTCATCCGCCACGCCGAGGCGGCCGCCCGCGACGCCTCGCGACCGGGCGACGACCTCGGGCCACCGCACGAGCGCGAGCTTCAGCGCGCCGCTGAAGCTCGCGCTCCCTCCCCGCGGCCTCCTTCTGCAACATTACGTTCTCGCAGAAGGAGGCCACGGCCCTCCACTTCTCCTCGCTGCCGAGCATGGCGCGCACCACGCCCGGCAGCGAGACATCCCGCCCGACGACGCCGACCAGGACACGGCGCTCCCCCTCCCACGCGGGGCATACCTCCAGGGTATGATCCGCCGTGTCCTGCTCAGCGTCGCAGTGGCAGCAACGCGCCGTCGGCTCCTTCCCTATCCGGCACAGGTATCTTCCGAAGCTGCCATGCCCGGAAAATACCTGTGCCATCCGGTAGGTGAGGCTGCCATGGCCTCTGTCCAGCCACTCCTTCAGGAGTGGCCGAACAGCCCCGACAGTCCGGTGCCCCGCGGTTGGCAGAGCCAGCCGCTCCTGCCACGCGAGCAACACGGACTGCCGGGCCTGGCGCTTCAAATCGCCCCAAGCAGGTTCCTGCCCGCCCGGGACCGCCCCCACCCCCGCGCGACGGTCGACGCGGTGCCGGTACATCACCGCGTGCGACCGCGCGAGCAGGTCCATGGGCGGCATCCCCGCTAGAACCGTCGCCGCCTCATGTGACATGGTCCGATACCCGCGGACGACCCTGAGCGCCATGCGCCTCTGCACCCGACGCAGCATAGTCATGCTGCGCCGGGAGGCAGCCAGGTCGTCCGCCCAGACGGGGGCCCCGTATAGGGCCACCGACTGGACCACTGCCACATAGAGGCGACGAACTCGGCCCGCCGGGCCCCCCAGGTTGGGCAGGATCCGGCCCAGAGCCGCAACCATCCTTTCCAACCGGGGGACCAGGCAGCGGAAATGCTTCTCGAAACGCCAGTGGCTATCGAGGATCAGCCCTAGATACCTGATCTGGGGCTTCACCTCGATGTCAGCCCCACCCACCCGAATCAGAGGGGGTGGCGGATCCTGCCGAGGTGAATGAAACGCAATCACCTCGGTCTTATGGACCGCCACCGTCATCCCCATCCCCCTGATCCGGTCGACGACGCGTTGCGACCCCTCCTCCGCGCGACGCATGGCCCTCCCCCAGTGCGCCCCGACGGCCAGCACCAGTGTGTCATCCGCATAACACACCGTGCTGACGCCGTCGGGGAGGCCGGCCCGCAACACCGAGTCGTACGCGATGTTCCACAGGAGTGGCCCGAGGACCGACCCCTGCGGAACACCGCAGTACACCTCCCTCCGCATATCACCATCCCGGCCCGGATACTCGATCCACCTGCCGCGGAGATAATCCCCGACGACCGCCCTGAGACAAGGGGGGACTCGATGATATTCGAGTCCCCTCCTTATCTCTTCCCAGGGGAGGGTGTTAAAGGCATTGGCAATATCCAAGGATATTGCCAATGCCACCCCTCCCCGGGAGACTGCCGCCTCCGAGAGGGCCCTCACACGACCTATCGCGTCGATAGTCGATCGGCCCCCCCGGAAACCGAACTGGCAGTCGGCCAGACCGGGATCACCCCGCGACAGGTGCTCGACGAGGCGGGCAGCAATCACACGCTCGAAGAGCTTGCCCACCTCGTCGAGGAGACAAATGGGCCGGTATGCGGAGGGAGACTCCGCGGGCCGACCCTCCTTCCGGAGGAGGACCATCCTCGCCACCTTCCAACTGGGGGGGAATCGCCCGTCCCTCAGGCAGCGGTCGAACAACCGCCTGAGGTCGGCCCCAAGGACGCCCTGGGTCAAGACCCAAACCCGGCCGGGCACACCATCCGGACCCGGGGCCGTGTTACGAACCCCGAGCCGTCTGATGGCCGCTGCCAGCTCCTCCTGCGTGACCCCCAGCTCGGCCGTCCACTCCACTGGGACAGCCGCCGCCGCCGGAGGACGCGGTCCCCTCTCCCCAATTGGGAAGAGTGTATTGACCACGTCCTCCAGCAGCCGGGGGTCAAGACCCTCGGTGACGGGGGGCGCCCACGGGCGGAGCTTATTCAGCACCACCTTATATGGGCGCCCCCATGGATCGTCATCAAGGGTCTGGAGGAGCTCCTTCCATGCCCGGGTCTTGGCCCGTTTGATGGCGACCTGCAGAGCAACCCGCGCCACGCGGTATGCTCCATACAGGTCATCAGCTGCCCTCGCTCGCGCCACGCCGTCGCCTGTACGTTGACGACGGCGCGCGCGGGTGTACTGGCGTCGGGCGCGGACAGTCGCGACTCGCAACTCCGCGATCGCGTCCGACCACCAGTACACCGCCCGGCGAGGAGAAGCCCGCCCGACCCGAGGCATCGCCGCGTCGCAAATACCCGCGACCAATGCTCCGAGCCGGGCGACCTCCTCCTCTATGCTCGGCAACTCGGCCGCTCCCTGCGGCCAAGTTGCAGCGAGGGCAGCTGCCATCAGGGCGTCCTTGTCCAGGCGCCGAAGCGCCCAGCGGCGTGGTGGGGCGCCACGCAGGCGGCCGTGTCGGGATGCACTCGCGGCGGCAGAGACCTCCATCCGGATGTACCGGTGATCGGAGAGTGTCTCTGCCCCCGCGACCACGTGCCAACCCGACACCATGCGCACGGCGTTAGGGGTCGCGAATCCAACATCCACGATGGACCCCCCATATCGCCGCACGCATGTGTGCTCCGACCCCCGGTTCAATACCCGGAGGTCGAGCCCCGCCGCCCAATCGCCCAGGATCCCGCCGCGAACGGAGGTCCTGGGGGATCCCCAAGCCACCGACTTGGCATTAAAATCCCCCAGGACCAGCACCGGCCGGGCCGCGTAGCGCTGCACGCATGCCGCGACCTCGGCCAAGTACAGCTCGAACGCAGCGTGACCGCTACGGGGCGAAATGTAGCACCCCACCACAGCGACTCCCCCCCAGTCCACGGCGACGAATCCCCGACCGCGCTCCAACAAGGAGAACGGTGGGGACCCGTCGCCCCCTCCCCATACCGTCGCCACCAAGCCGTCCGCGTCGCCCACCCAATGAGGGTGATCAGGGACGCGGTACGGCTCGGCGGCGACCGCCAGGCCAACCCCCCACTCCGCGAGGACTTGGGACATCAAGTCCTGTGCCGCGCGGCAGTGGTTGAGGTTGGCCTGGAGGAGGAGGCGGGGCGGCATTAATTAATGGCCGCGCCAGCCTCCTCCCGGCCGTCCGTCCCCGTAGCACCGTCCACCTCCATGGAGGACGATGCCACCGCCCTCGGCACCGGAGCCGGTGCAGCCCGCCTCTTCCTCTCCTTCCGGGAGGGGGGGGAGCACTTCTTGCTCCCCACCCTGTGATCGGCTGGCCTCCCCATGTCCGCACACAGCGGGCAGTGGGGGGCCGCCGAGCACTGGCTCGCACGGTGCTCTTTGGCACCACAGCGGTAACACTGACCGCTGCGGTCCACCGGCGAGGTGCACCACTGCCTCACGTGCCCCAATTCGAGGCAGCGGTGACACTGGAGCGGGCGCGGCGCGAGGATTTCCACTCGCGCCGAAACCCACCCCACCAACACCCTCCCGGATTCCGCCACCTTACGGGCGGCGGAGAGGGGGCACCGGGCCCACACCGACCCGAGGCCGGAGGGCGACCTGCGGATCTCTCCGATCCGCAGGTCCTCCACAGGACAGTCCCCCGCCCTCGCAAGGGCACGGGACACATCCTGTGCGCTGACCGAATCGTCCAGCCCACAAACGCGCATCTCCGTGCGCTTCGTGGGCCGGGCGACCCGGACACCTCGCTCGCCCAGCTGCTCCCGGAGCCTCTGGGCGAGACGGTCCGCCTTCGCGCCGCCTTCTGCACCGGGGATCTCCAGCAAGAGACCCCCGGTCACGGCCCTCTTCGCCCTCACGGAGGCGATGCCCAGCTCTTCCAGGGAGATATTCTCCCTGGCGAGCCGCATCGCCTCCGCGAGGGTCAGGTCGCCCCCCTGCGCAACGGTCAGCGTCACCGCTGCCGTTTTTGGGGGACGACCTGGTCGTGCCTTCCCGACCTTCGCAACCTTTACCTTGGCCGCCGCCGGCGGAGGCGGAGGCTGCGGTTGCGAGGCCTTCCTCGCCGCCCGCTTCGCCTTCCGCCCCACCACCTTACTCCACGCCACCCCCCCTTGGGAGGGTGCTGTGGAGGGCGCGACCACCGCGACCACGGGTACACCACCCCCCTTGGGGGTCGCGACCCGGGGCCCTGGTGCCGCAACGCTGGGCGGAGCCTTCACTCCGCCCTTCTTTGCCTTCCCCGACTGTACCGGAACAGGTCGGGGAGGCACCGCCTTCCTGCTGACCGCTCTTCCGGCGAGGAGCTCCTCCCGGAAGGCGGCCAGCTTGCCATCAATCATGTCCCCAATCCTCCTCAGAAGATCGTCTTCTGAGGAGGACGGGGACTTCTTCACGGGCGGAGTGCGGGTGGAGGGGCCCGCGGTGCCCCGCACCACTGCCGCCGCACTCCGCTTATTTACCTCCGCCGAGGGACGCGGCGGTGGAGGAGGAGGGAGGATGGGAGGGAGGGCCGCACTGTTCCACAGCGCCTCTGCCCTCCTCCTCCCCTGTCGCTCCTCCTCCAACAGGAGCTGCAGACGGGCGTTCCGCCCTCTGAGCTCCCGCGCCGCCTCCCTCATTTCCTCCGCCGCGGCCTTCAGGGCCTCCGCGCCACCGCTTTTCTGCCCCTTAAAGGCGCAGGCAGCGGCGACTTTCTCCACCCGCCTCAGGGACGAGGAGATCCTCTCCGATATCTCCTCGGTCACCTCGTCCCTGAGGCAACTCAGCCTCACCGACGGGCTCATCGACCCGCCCACCTCGACGACGGCCTGCCCCGCCCTCTTCCTCTTAGAGCCTATGAGGCTCCTGGTGGAGGAGAAGGACGAGACTGACGCAGTCTCGTCGTCCTCCTCCACCTTCCACGAAGCCGGGCCAGGTGCTGGAGGCGGCGCGAGCGCCGTCACTCCAGTCCCAACACCGCCTTCGTCCTCCCCCTCTGACTTACCCCGTCCCATCCCCGTTTTAATATTGAACTCCATAATATTCCCACGAGCAGGTCGGAAGAAAAGGTCCGCCCGGGCAGAGCCGCCTTACCCGGGTAAGCCTATATACTCCGGGGGTTCGGCAGGTTCCCCGGAGGTGGTCGCTTGGGATTGGGCCTTCTCCCCCAACCATGCATCCCATCGCCGCGCACCATAGCTTAGGATTGGAGGGCGATTTTATAGAGTCGCCATACTCATGGCCCAGGCGGTTAAGCCAAGACCCCCGTTCCTCCTGCCGTCACGTACCATTCACAAAACCAATAGGGAATTGTGAATGGGTCGTTGTGACGACCAACAGGAGGCTTACGGTGTGTGTATGACTCGGGTACCCCGGGTTCGTTAAGCCCGTACTGCAGCTGAAAGGCTGGCAGCCCCTGAGGGAATTCTTCACATACTTGTTGAACGGATCCTGGGTTTTTTCTGCTTTTGATCACGTAGTAAATAGGTACCACACTGAAACAGTCCATTAAACCTGGTTTGCATCAATATTTTAGAGGATAACGCTTGTTAGGTCTAGGTTAGCCCCGAGATTTTCACTCATCAGACTCATACTTCCGCATTCTTCACATACTTGATGAACGGATCCTGGGTTTTTTCTGGTTTGGTTCACGTAGTAATGTGGTAACACACTGAAACATTCAATAAAACCTGGTCTTGATAAATATTTTAGAGGATAACGCATGTTAGGTCTGGGTCAGGTCTAGAATTTGCCCACATCATGCTCATACTTTCGCATCTTTCTCATATATCATGGCTAGATCCTGGGCTATTTCTGGATTGTAGCACGTAGTAATGTGGTACCACGCTGAAACAGTCCATTAAACCTGGTTTCGATCAATATTTTTGAGGATAACGCATGTTAGGTCTGGGATAGGTCTGGGATTTGCCCTCATGCGGGACATACTTTCGCATTTTTCCGTACATGTTGAACAGATCCTGGGTTTTTTCTGGATTGGATCGCGCAGTAATGTGGCACCACACTGAAACAGTCCACTAAACCTGGTTTCGATCAATATTTTAGAGGATAACGAAAGTTATGTCTAGGTTAGGCCTGGGATTTGGACTCATCAGGGTCATACTTTCGCAGTTTTAACATACATGTTGACCTGATCGACGGTTTTTTCTGCTTTGGATCGCGTAGTAAAGTGGTACCACACTGAAACAGTCCATTAAACCTGGTTTCGATCAATATTTTGGAGGATAACGCAATTTAGGTCTGGGATAGGTCTGGGATTCGCCCTCATCAGGCTCATACTTTCGCGTTTTTCACATACTTCTTGAACAGATCCTGGGTTTTTTCTGGTTTGGAACACATAGCAATGTGGTACCACACTGAAACAGTCCATTAAACCTGGTTTCGATCAATATTTTAGAGGATAATGCATGTTAGGTCTAGGTGAGGCCTGGGATTTGCCCTCATCAGGGTCATACCTTCGCAGTTTTAACATACATGTTGACCTGATCGACGGTTTTTTCTGCTTTGGATCGCGTAGTAAAGTGGTACCACACTGAAACAGTCCATTAAACCTGGTTTCGATCAATATTTTGGAGGATAACGCAATTTAGGTCTGGGATAGGTCTGGGATTCGCCCTCATCAGGCTCATACTTTCGCGTTTTTCACATACTTCTTGAACAGATCCTGGGTTTTTTCTGGTTTGGAACACATAGCAATGTGGTACCACACTGAAACAGTCCATTAAACCTGGTTTCGATCAATATTTTAGAGGATAATGCATGTTAGGTCTAGGTTAGGCCTGGGATTTGCCCTCATCAGGGTCATACTTTCGCAGTTTTAACATACATGTTGACCTGATCGACGGTTTTTTCTGCTTTGGATCGCGTAGTAAAGTGGTACCACACTGAAACAGTCCATTAAACCTGGTTTCGATCAATATTTTGGAGGATAACGCAATTTAGGTCTGGGATAGGTCTGGGATTCGCCCTCATCAGGCTCATACTTTCGCGTTTTTCACATACTTCTTGAACAGATCCTGGGTTTTTTCTGGTTTGGAACACATAGCAATGTGGTACCACACTGAAACAGTCCATTAAACCTGGTTTCGATCAATATTTTTGAGGATAACGCATGTTAGGTCTGGGTTAGGTCTAGGATTTGCCCTCGTCAGGATCATACTTTCGCATTTTTCACATACTCCTTGAACAGATCCTGGGTTTTTTCTGGTTTGGAACACATAGTAATGTGGTACCACACTGAAACAGTCCATTAAACCTGGTTTCGATCAATATTTTAGAGGATAACGCATGTTAGGTCTAGGTTAGGTCTGGGATTTCCACTCATCAGACTCATACTTTCGCATTCTTCACATACTTGTTGAGCGGATCCTGGGTTTTTTCTGGTTTGGTTCACGTAGTAATGTGGTACCACACTGAAACAGTCCATTAAACCTGGTTTCGATCAATATTTGAGAGGATAATGCATGTTAGGTCTAGGTTAGGCCTGGGATTTGCCCTCATCAGGGTCATACTTTCGCGTTCTTCACATACTTGTTGAACAGCTCCTGGGTTTTTTTCTGGTTTGGAACACATAGTAATGTGGTACCACACTGAAAAAGTCGACTAACCTGGTTTCGAACAATATTTTAGAGGATAACGCAAGTTAGGTCTGGGATAGGTCTGGGATTTGACCTCATCAGACTCATACTTTGGCACACTTCACATACTCGTTGAACAGATCCTGGGTTATTTTCTGGTTTGGATCACATAGTAATGTGGTACCACACTGAAACAGTCGATTAAACCAGGTTTCGATCAATATTTTAGAGGATAACGCATGTTAGGTCTAGGTTAGGCCTGGGATTTGCCCTCATCAGGGTCATACTTTCGCGTTTTTCACATACTTGTTGAAGAGATACTGGGTTTTTTTTTGGTTTGGATCACGTAGTAATGTGGTACCACACTGAAACAGTCGATTAACCCTGGTTTCGAACAATATTTTAGAGGATAACGCAAGTTAGGTCTAGGTTAGGCCTGGGATTTGACATCATCAGACTCATACTTTCGCACACTACACATACTCGTTGAACAGATCCTGGGTTTTTTCTGGTTTGGAACACGTAGTAATGTGGTACCACACTGAAACAGTCCATTAAACCTGGTTTCGATCAATATTTTAGAGGATAGTGCATGTTAGGTCTGGGATAGGTCTGGGATTCGCCCTCATCAGGCCCATACTTTCGCGTTTTTCACATACTTCTTGAACAGATCCTGGGTTTTTTCTGGTTTGGAACACATAGTAATGTGGTACCACACTGAAGCAGTCCATTAAACCTGGTTTCGATCAATATTTTAGAGGATAATGCATGTTAGGTCTAGGTTAGGCCTGGGATTTGCCCTCATCAGGGTCATACTTTCGCGTTTTTCACATACTTGTTGAACAGCTCCTGGGTTCTTTTCTGGTTTGGATCACGTAGTAATGTGGTACCACACTGAAACTGTTGATTAAACCTGGTTTCGATCAATATTTTTGAGGATAACGCATGTTAGGTCTAGGTTAGGCCTGGGATTTGACCTCATCAGACTCATACTTTCGCAGTTTTAACATACATGTTGACCTGATCGACGGTTTTTTCTGCTTTGGATCGCGTAGTAAAGTGGTACCACACTGAAACAGTCCATTAAACCTGGTTTCGATCAATATTTTGGAGGATAACGCAATTTAGGTCTGGGATAGGTCTGGGATTCGCCCTCATCAGGCTCATACTTTCGCGTTTTTCACATACTCCTTGAGCAGATCCTGGGTTTTTTCAGGTTTGGAACATATAGTAATGTGGTACCACACTGAAACAGTCCATTAAACCTGGTCTTGATAAATATTTTAGAGGATAACGCATGTTACGTCAGGGTAAGGTCTAGGATTTGCCCTCATCAGGCTCATACTTTCGCATATTTCTAATACTTCATGGCTAGATCCTGGGCTATTTCTGGATTGCATCACGTAGTAATGTAGTACCTCACTGAAACAGTCGATTAACCCTGGTTTCGATCAATATTTTAGAGGATAACACATGTTAGGTCTAGGTTAGGCCTGGGATTTGACCTCATCAGACTCATACTTACGCACACTTCACATACTCGTTGAACAGATCCTGGGTTTTTTCTAGTTTGGATCACGTAGTAATGTGGTACCACACTGAAACAGTCCATTAAACCTGGTTTCGATCAATATTTTTGAGGATAACGCATGTTAGGTCTGGGTTAGGTCTAGGATTTGCCCTCGTCAGGATCATACTTTCGCATTTTTCACTTACTCCTTGAACAGATCCTGGGTTTTTTCTGGTTTGGAACACATAGTAATGTGGTACCACACTGAAACAGTCCATTAAACCTGGTTTGGATCAATATTTTAGAGGATAACGCATGTTAGGTCTAGGTTAGGTCTGGGATTTTCACTCATCAGACTCATACTTTCGCATTCTTCACATACTTGTTGAGCGGATCCTGGGTTTTTTCTGGTTTGGTTCACGTAGTAATGTGGTACCACACTGAAACAGTCGATTAAACCTGGTTTCGAACAATATTTTAGAGGATAACGCAAGTTAGGTCTGGGATAGGTCTGGGATTTGACCTCATCAGACTCATACTTTCGCACACTTCACATACTCGTTGAACGGATCCTGGGTTTTTTCTGCTTCTGATCACGTAGTAAATAGGTACCACACTGAAACAGTCCATTAAACCTGGTTTGCATCAATATTTTAGAGGATAACGCTTGTTAGGTCTAGGTTAGCCCCGAGATTTTCACTCATCAGACTCATACTTCCGCATTCTTCACATACTTGATGAACGGATCCTGGGTTTTTTCTGGTTTGGTTCACGTAGTAATGTGGTACCACACTGAAACATTCAATAAAACCTGGTCTTGATAAATATTTTAGAGGATAACGCATGTTAGGTCTGGGTCAGGTCTAGAATTTGCCCACATCATGCTCATACTTTCGCATCTTTCTCATACATCATGGCTAGATCCTGGGCTATTTCTGGATTGTAGCACGTAGTAATGTGGTACCACGCTGAAACAGTCCATTAAACCTGGTTTCGATCAATATTTTTGAGGATTGCGCATGTTAGGTCTGGGATAGGTCTGGGATTTGCCCTCATGCGGGACATACTTTCGCATTTTTCCATACATGTTGAACAGATCCTGGGTTTTTTCTGGATTGGATCGCGCAGTAATGTGGTACCACACGGAAACAGTCCATTAAACCTGGTTTCGATCGATATTTTAGAAGATAACGCATGTTAGGTCTAGGATAGGCCTGGGATTTGCCCTCATCAGACACATTATTTCGCATTCTTTACGTACTTGTTGAACAGCTCCTGGGTTTTTTTCTGGTTTGGATCACGTAGTAATGTGGTACCACACTGAAACTGTTGACTAAACCTGGTTTCGATCAATATTTTTGAGGATAACGCATGTTAGGTCTAGGTTAGGCCTGGGATTTGCCCTCATCAGGGTCATACTTTCGCAGTTTTAACATACATGTTGACCTGATCGACGGTTTTTTCTGCTTTGGATCGCGTAGTAAAGTGGTACCACACTGAAACAGTCCATTAAACCTGGTTTCGATCAATATTTTGGAGGATAACGCAATTTAGGTCTGGGATAGGTCTGGGATTCGCCCTCATCAGGCTCATACTTTCGCGTTTTTCACATACTTCTTGAACAGATCCTGGGTTTTTTCTGGTTTGGAACACATAGCAATGTGGTACCACACTGAAACAGTCCATTAAACCTGGTTTCGATCAATATTTTAGAGGATAATGCATGTTAGGTCTAGGTTAGGCCTGGGATTTGCCCTCATCAGGGTCATACTTTCGCAGTTTTAACATACATGCTGACCTGATCGACGGTTTTTTCTGCTTTTGATCGCGTAGTAAAGTGGTACCACACTGAAACAGTCCATTAAACCTGGTTTCGATCAATATTTTGGAGGATAACGCAATTTAGGTCTGGGATAGGTCTGGGATTCGCCCTCATCAGGCTCATACTTTCGCGTTTTTCACATACTTCTTGAACAGATCCTGGATTTTGGTTGGTTTGGAACACATAGCAATGTGGTACCACACTGAAACAGTCCATTAAACCTGGTTTCGATCAATATTTTTGAGTATAACGCATGTTAGGTCTGGGTTAGGTCTAGGATTTGCCCTCGTCAGGATCATACTTTCGCATTTTTCACATACTCCTTGAACAGATCCTGGGTTTTTTCTGGTTTGGAACACATAGTAATGTGGTACCACACTGAAACAGTCCATTAAACCTGGTTTCGATCAATATTTTAGAGGATAACGCATGTTAGGTCTAGGTTAGGCCTGGGATTTTCACTCATCAGACTCATACTTTCGCATTCTTCACATACTTGTTGAACGGATCCTGGGTTTTTTCTGGTTTGGATCACGAAGTAGTGTGGTACCACACTGAAACAGTCCATTAAACCTGGTTTCGCTCAATATTTTAGAGGATAACGCATGTTAGGTCTAGGTTAGGTCTGGGATTTGCTCTCATCCGGCTCATTCTTTCGCATATTTCTCATACTTGATGGCTAGATCATGGGCTTTTTCTGGATTGCATCACGTAGTAATGTAGTACCACACTGAAACAGTCAATGAAACCTGGTTTCCATCAATATTTTAGAGGACAACGCAAGTTAGGTCTAGGTAAGGCCTGGGATTTTCACTGATCAGACTCATACTTTCGCATTCTTCACATACTTGTTGAACGGATCCTGGGTTTTTTCTGCTTCTGATCACGTAGTAAATAGGTACCACACTGAAACAGTCCATTAAACCTGGTTTGCATCAATATTTTAGAGGATAACGCTTGTTAGGTCTAGGTTAGCCCCGAGATTTTCACTCATCAGACTCATACTTCCGCATTCTTCACATACTTGATGAACGGATCCTGGGTTTTTTCTGGTTTGGTTCACGTAGTAATGTGGTACCACACTGAAACATTCAATAAAACCTGGTCTTGATAAATATTTTAGAGGATAACGCATGTTAGGTCTGGGTCAGGTCTAGAATTTGCCCACATCATGCTCATACTTTCGCATCTTTCTCATACATCATGGCTAGATCCTGGGCTATTTCTGGATTGTAGCACGTAGTAATGTGATACCACGCTGAAACAGTCCATTAAACCTGGTTTCGATCAATATTTTTGAGGATAACGCATGTTAGGTCTGGGATAGGTCTGGGATTTGCCCTCATGCGGGACATACTTTCGCATTTTTCCATACATGTTGAACAGATCCTGGGTTTTTTCTGGATTGGATCGCGCAGTAATGTGGTACCACACTGAAACAGTCCACTAAACCCGGTTTCGATCAATATTTTAGAGGATAACGAAAGTTATGTCTAGGTTAGGCCTGGGATTTGGACTCATCAGGGTCATACTTTCGCAGTTTTATCATACATGTTGTCCTAATCCAGGGTTTTTTCTGCTGTGGATCACGTAGTAATGTGGTACCACACTGAAAAGAGTCCATTAAACCTGGTTTCGATGAATATTTTAGAGGATAACGCATGTTAGGTCTGGGATAGGTCTAGGATTTGCCCTCATCAGGCTCATACTTTCGCATATTTTTCATACTTCATGGCTAGATCCTGGGCTTTTTCTGGTTTGGATCACGTAGTAATGTGGTACCACACGGAAACAGTCCATTAAACCTGGTTTCGATCGATATTTTAGAAGATAACGCATGTTAGGTCTAGGATAGGCCTGGGATTTGCCCTCATCAGACACATAATTTCGCATTCTTTACGTACTTGTTGAACAGCTCCTGGGTTTTTTTCTGGTTTGGATCACGTAGTAATGTGGTACCACACTGAAACTGTTGATTAAACCTGGTTTCGATCAATATTTTTGAGGATAACGCATGTTAGGTCTAGGTTAGGCCTGGGATTTGCCCTCATCAGGGTCATACTTTCGCAGTTTTAACATACATGTTGACCTGATCGACGGTTTTCTCTGCTTTGGATCGCGTAGTAAAGTGGTACCACACTGAAACAGTCCATTAAACCTGGTTTCGATCAATATTTTGGAGGATAACGCAATTTAGGTCTGGGATAGGTCTGGGATTCGCCCTCATCAGGCTCATACTTTCGCGTTTCTCACATACTTCTTGAACAGATCCTGGGTTTTTTCTGGTTTGGAACACATAGCAATGTGGTACCACACTGAAACAGTCCATTAAACCTGGTTTCGATCAATATTTTTGAGGATAACGCATGTTAGGTCTGGGTTAGGTCTAGGATTTGCCCTCGTCAGGATCATACTTTCGCATTTTTCACATACTCCTTGAACAGATCCTGGGTTTTTTCTGGTTTGGAACACATAGTAATGTGGTACCACACTGAAACAGTCCATTAAACCTGGTTTCGATCAATATTTTAGAGGATAACGCATGTTAGGTCTAGGTTAGGTCTGGGATTTTCACTCATCAGACTCATACTTTCGCATTCTTCACATACTTGTTGAGCGGATCCTGGGTTTTTTCTGGTTTGGTTCACGTAGTAATGTGGTACCACACTGAAACAGTCGATTAAACCTGGTTTCGAACAATATTTTAGAGGATAACGCAAGTTAGGTCTGGGATAGGTCTGGGATTTGACCTCATCAGACTCATACTTTCGCACACTTCACATACTCGTTGAACAGATCCTGGGTTATTTTCTGGTTTGGATCACATAGTAATGTGGTACCACACTGAAACAGTCCATTAAACCTGGTTTCGATCAATATTTTAGAGGATAACGCATGTTAGGTCTAGGTTAGGTCTGGGGTTTTCACTCATCAGACTCATACTTTCGCATTCTTCACATACTTGTTGAGCGGATCCTGGGTTTTTTCTGGTTTGGTTCACGTAGTAATGTGGTACCACACTGAAACAGTCGATTAAACCTGGTTTCGATCAATATTTTGGAGGATAACGCAATTTAGGTCTGGGATAGGTCTGGGATTCGCCCTCATCAGGCTCATACTTTCGCGTTTTTCACATACTTCTTGAACAGATCCTGGGTTTTTTCTGGTTTGGAACACATGGTAATGTGGTACCACACTGAAACAGTCCATTAAACCTGGTTTCGATCAATATTTTAGAGGATAATGCATGTTAGGTCTAGGTTAGGCCTGGGATTTGCCCTCATCAGGGTCATACTTTCGCGTTTTTCACATACTTGTTGAACAGATACTGGGTTTTTTTTTGGTTTGGATCACGTAGTAATGTGGTACCACACTGAAACAGTCGATTAACCCTGGTTTCGAACAATATTTTAGAGGATAACGCAAGTTAGGTCTAGGTTAGGCCTGGGATTTGACCTCATCAGACTCATACTTTCGCACACTTCACATACTCGTTGAACAGATCCTGGGTTTTTTCTGGTTTCGAACACATAGTAATGTGGTACCACACTGAAACAGTCCATTAAACCTGGTCTTGATAAATATTTTAGAGGATAACGCATGTTACGTCAGGGTAAGGTCTAGGATTTGCCCTCATCAGGCTCATACTTTCGCATATTTCTAATACTTCATGGCTAGATCCTGGGCTATTTCTGGATTGCATCACGTAGTAATGTAGTACCTCACTGAAACAGTCGATTAACCCTGGTTTCGATCAATATTTTAGAGGATAACACATGTTAGATCTAGGTTAGGCCTGGGATTTGACCTCATCAGACTCATACTTTCGCACACTTCACATACTCGTTGAACAGATCCTGGGTTTTTTCTGGTTTGGAACACATAGTAATGTGGTACCACACTGAAACAGTCCATTAAACCTGGTTTCGATCAATATTTTAGAGAATAATTCATGGTAGGTCTAGGTTAGGCCTGAGATTTTCACTGATCAGACTCATAGCTTCGCATTCTTCACATACTTGTTGAACTGATCCCGGGTTCTTTCTGGTTTGTATCACGTAGTAATGTGGTACCACACTGAAACAGTCGATTAAACCTGGGTTCGATCAATATTTTAGAGGATAACGCAAGTTAGGTCTGGGATAGGTCTGGGATTTGCCCTCATCAGACACATACTTTCGCACACTTCACATACTCGTTGAACAGATCCTGGGTTATTTTCTGGTTTGGATCACATAGTAATGTGGTACCACACTGAAACAGTCCATTAAACCTGGTTTCGATCAATATTTTAGAGGTTAACGCATGTTAGGTCTAGGTTAGGCCTGGGATTTGCCCTCATCAGGGTCATACTTTCGCAGTTTTAACATACATGTTGACCTGATCGACGGTTTTTTCTGCTTTGGATCGCGTAGTAAAGTGGTACCACACTGAAACAGTCCATTAAACCTGGTTTCGATCAATATTTTGGAGGATAACGCAATTTAGGTCTGGGATAGGTCTGGGATTCGCCCTCATCGGGCTCATACTTTCGCGTTTTTCACATACTTCTTGAACAGATCCTGGGTTTTTTCTGGTTTGGAACACATAGCAATGTGGTACCACACTGAAACAGTCCATTAAACCTGGTTTCGATCAATATTTTTGAGGATAACACATGTTAGGTCTGGGTTAGGTCTAGGATTTGCCCTCGTCAGGATCATACTTTCGCATTTTTCACATACTCCTTGAACAGATCCTGGGTTTTTTCTGGTTTGGAACACATAGTAATGTGGTACCACACTGAAACAGTCCATTAAACCTGGTTTCGATCAATATTTTAGAGGATAACGCATGTTAGGTCTAGGTTAGGTCTGGGATTTTCACTCATCAGACTCATACTTTCGCATTCTTCACATACTTGTTGAGCGGATCCTGGGTTTTTTCTGGTTTGGTTCACGTAGTAATGTGGTACCACACTGAAACAGTCCATTAAACCTGGTTTCGATCAATATTTTAGAGGATAATGCATGTTAGGTCTAGGTTAGGCCTGGGATTTGCCCTCATCAGGGTCATACTTTCGCGTTCTTCACATACTTGTTGAACAGCTCCTGGGTTTTTTTCTGGTTTGGAACACACAGTAATGTGGTACCACACTGAAACAGTCGACTAACCTGGTTTCGAACAATATTTTAGAGGATAACGCAAGTTAGGTCTGGGATAGGTCTGGGATTTGACCTCATCAGACTCATACTTTGGCACACTTCACATACTCGTTGAACAGATCCTGGGTTATTTTCTGGTTTGGATCACATAGTAATGTGGTACCACACTGAAACAGTCGATTAAACCAGGTTTCGATCAATATTTTAGAGGATAACGCATGTTAGGTCTAGGTTAGGCCTGGGATTTGCCCTCGTCAGGATCATACTTTCGCATTTTTCACATACTCCTTGAACAGATCCTGGGTTTTTTCTGGTTTGGAACACATAGTAATGTGGTACCACACTGAAACAGTCCATTAAACCTGGTTTCGATCAATATTTTAGAGGATAACGCATGTTTGGTCTAGGTTAGGTCTGGGATTTTCACTCATCAGACTCATACTTTCGCATTCTTCACATACTTGTTGAGCGGATCCTGGGTTTTTTCTGGTTTGGTTCACGTAGTAATGTGGTACCACACTGAAACAGTCCATTAAACCTGGTTTCGATCAATATTTTAGAGGATAATGCATGTTAGGTCTAGGTTAGGCCTGGGATTTGCCCTCATCAGGGTCATACTTTCGCGTTTTTCACATACTTCTTGAACAGATCCTGGGTTTTTTTCTGGTTTGGATCACGTAGTAATGTGGTACCACACTGAAACTGTTGATTAAACCTGGTTTCGATCAATATTTTTGAGGATAACGCATGTTAGGTCTAGGTTAGGTCTGGGATTTTCACTCATCAGACACATACTTTCGCATTCTTCACATACTTGTTGAGCGGATCCTGGGTTTTTTCTGGTTTGGTTCACGTAGTAATGTGGTACCACACTGAAACAGTCCATTAAACCTGGTTTCGATCAATATTTTAGAGGATAATGCATGTTAGGTCTGGGATAGGTCTGGGATTCGCCCTGATCAGGCTCATACTTTCGCGTTCTTCACATACTTCTTGAACAGATCCTGGGTTTTTTCTGGTTTGGAACACATAGTAATGTGGTACCACACTGAAACAGTCCATTAAACCTGGTCGTGATAAATATTTTAGAGGATAACGCATGTTACGTCAGGGTACGGTCTAGGAATTGCCCTCATCAGGCTCATACTTTCGCATATTTCTAATACTTCATGGCGAGATCCTGGGCTATTTCTGGATTGCATCACGTAGTAATGTAGTACCTCACTGAAACAGTCGATTAACCCTGGTTTCGATCAATATTTTAGAGGATAACACATGTTAGGTCTAGGTTAGGCCTGGGATTTGACCTCATCAGACTCACACTTTCGCACACTTCACATACTCGATGAACAGATCCTGGGTTTTTTCTAGTTTGGATCACGTAGTAATGTGGTACCACACTGAAACAGTCCATTAAACCTGGTTTCGATCAATATTTTTGAGGATAACGCATGTTAGGTCTGGATTAGGTCTAGGATTTGCCCTCGTCAGGATCATACTTTCGCATTTTTCACATACTCCTTGAACAGATCCTGGGTTTTTTCTGGTTTGGAACACATAGTAATGTGGTACCACACTGAAACAGTCCATTAAACCTGGTTTGGATCAATATTTTAGAGGATAACGCATGTTAGGTCTAGGTTAGGTCTGGGATTTTCACTCATCAGACTCATACTTTCGCATTCTTCACATACTTGTTGAGCGGATCCTGGGTTTTTTCTGGTTTCGTTCACGTAGTAATGTGGTACCACACTGAAACAGTCGATTAAACCTGGTTTCGAACAATATTTTAGAGGATAACGCAAGTTAGGTCTGGGATAGGTCTGGGATTTGACCTCATCAGACTCATACTTTCGCACACTTCACATACTCGTTGAACAGACCCTGGGTTATTTTCTGGTTTGGATCACATAGTAATGTGGTACCACACTGAAACAGTCGATTAAACCAGGTTTCGATCAATATTTTAGAGGATAACGCATGTTAGGTCTAGGTTAGGCCTGGGATTTTCACTCATCAGACTCATACTTTCGCATTCTTCACATACTTGTTGAACGGATCCTGGGTTTTTTCTGGTTTGGATCACGAAGTAGTGTGGTACCACACTGAAACAGTCCATTAAACCTGGTTTCGATCAATATTTTAGAGGATAATGCATGTTAGGTCTAGGTTAGGCCTGGGATTTGCCCTCATCAGGGTCATACTTTCGCGTTTTTCACATACTTCTTGAACAGATCCTGGGTTTTTTTCTGGTTTGGATCACGTAGTAATGTGGTACCACACTGAAACTGTTGATTAAACCTGGTTTCGATCAATATTTTTGAGGATAACGCATGTTAGGTCTAGGTTAGGTCTGGGATTTTCACTCATCAGACACATACTTTCGCATTCTTCACATACTTGTTGAGCGGATCCTGGGTTTTTTCTGGTTTGGTTCACGTAGTAATGTGGTACCACACTGAAACAGTCCATTAAACCTGGTTTCGATCAATATTTTAGAGGATAATGCATGTTAGGTCTGGGATAGGTCTGGGATTCGCCCTGATCAGGCTCATACTTTCGCGTTCTTCACATACTTCTTGAACAGATCCTGGGTTTTTTCTGGTTTGGAACACATAGTAATGTGGTACCACACTGAAACAGTCCATTAAACCTGGTCGTGATAAATATTTTAGAGGATAACGCATGTTACGTCAGGGTACGGTCTAGGAATTGCCCTCATCAAGCTCATACTTTCGCATATTTCTAATACTTCATGGCGAGATCCTGGGCTATTTCTGGATTGCATCACGTAGTAATGTAGTACCTCACTGAAACAGTCGATTAACCCTGGTTTCGATCAATATTTTAGAGGATAACACATGTTAGGTCTAGGTTAGGCCTGGGATTTGACCTCATCAGACTCACACTTTCGCACACTTCACATACTCGATGAACAGATCCTGGGTTTTTTCTAGTTTGGATCACGTAGTAATGTGGTACCACACTGAAACAGTCCATTAAACCTGGTTTCGATCAATATTTTTGAGGATAACGCATGTTAGGTCTGGATTAGGTCTAGGATTTGCCCTCGTCAGGATCATACTTTCGCATTTTTCACATACTCCTTGAACAGATCCTGGGTTTTTTCTGGTTTGGAACACATAGTAATGTGGTACCACACTGAAACAGTCCATTAAACCTGGTTTGGATCAATATTTTAGAGGATAACGCATGTTAGGTCTAGGTTAGGTCTGGGATTTTCACTCATCAGACTCATACTTTCGCATTCTTCACATACTTGTTGAGCGGATCCTGGGTTTTTTCTGGTTTCGTTCACGTAGTAATGTGGTACCACACTGAAACAGTCGATTAAACCTGGTTTCGAACAATATTTTAGAGGATAACGCAAGTTAGGTCTGGGATAGGTCTGGGATTTGACCTCATCAGACTCATACTTTCGCACACTTCACATACTCGTTGAACAGACCCTGGGTTATTTTCTGGTTTGGATCACATAGTAATGTGGTACCACACTGAAACAGTCGATTAAACCAGGTTTCGATCAATATTTTAGAGGATAACGCATGTTAGGTCTAGGTTAGGCCTGGGATTTTCACTCATCAGACTCATACTTTCGCATTCTTCACATACTTGTTGAACGGATCCTGGGTTTTTTCTGGTTTGGATCACGAAGTAGTGTGGTACCACACTGAAACAGTCCATTAAACCTGGTTTCGCTCAATATTTTAGAGGATAACGCATGTTAGGTCTAGGTTAGGTCTGGGATTTGCTCTCATCAGGCTCATTCTTTCGCATATTTCTCATACTTGATGGCTAGATCATGGGCTTTTTCTGGATTGCATCACGTAGTAATGTAGTACCACACTGAAACAGTCAATGAAACCTGGTTTCCATCAATATTTTAGAGGACAACGCAAGTTAGGTCTAGGTAAGGCCTGAGATTTTCACTGATCAGACTCATACTTTCGCATTCTTCACATAATTGTTAAACGGATCCTGGGTTTTTTCTGCTTTTGATCACGTAGTAAATAGGTACCACACTGAAACAGTCCATTAAACCTGGTTTGCATCAATATTTTAGAGGATAACGCTTGTTAGGTCTAGGTTAGCCCCGAGATTTTCACTCATCAGACTCATACTTCCGCATTCTTCACATACTTGATGAACGGATCCTGGGTTTTTTCTGGTTTGGTTCACGTAGTAATGTGGTACCACACTGAAACATTCAATAAAACCTGGTCTTGATAAATATTTTAGAGGATAACGCATGTTAGGTCTGGGTCAGGTCTAGAATTTGCCCACATCATGCTCATACTTTCGCATCTTTCTCATATATCATGGCTAGATCCTGGGCTATTTCTGGATTGTAGCACGTAGTAATGTGGTACCACGCTGAAACAGTCCATTAAACCTGGTTTCGATCAATATTTTTGAGGATAACGCATGTTAGGTCTGGGATAGGTCTGGGATTTGCCCTCATGCGGGACATACTTTCGCATTTTTCCGTACATGTTGAACAGATCCTGGGTTTTTTCTGGATTGGATCGCGCAGTAATGTGGTACCACACTGAAACAGTCCACTAAACCTGGTTTCGATCAATATTTTAGAGGATAACGAAAGTTATGTCTAGGTTAGGCCTGGGATTTGGACTCATCAGGGTCATACTTTCGCAGTTTTAACATACATGTTGTCCTAATCCAGGGTTTTTTCTGCTTTGGATCACGTAGTAATGTGGTACCACACTGAAACAGTCCATTAAACCTGGTTTCGATGAATATTTTAGAGGATAACGCATGTTAGGTCTGGGATAGGTCTAGGATTTGCCCTCATCAGGCTCATACTTTCGCATATTTTTCATACTTCATGGCTAGATCCTGGGCTTTTTCTGGTTTGGATCACGTAGTAATGTGGTACCACACGGAAACAGTCCATTAAACCTGGTTTCGATCGATATTTTAGAAGATAACGCATGTTAGGTCTAGGATAGGCCTGGGATTTGCCCTCATCAGACACATAATTTCGCATTCTTTACGTACTTGTTGAACAGCTCCTGGGTTTTTTCTGGTTTGGATCACGTAGTAATGTGGTACCACACTGAAACTGTTGATTAAACCTGGTTTCGATCAATATTTTTGAGGATAACGCATGTTAGGTCTAGGTTAGGCCTGGGATTTGCCCTCATCAGGGTCATACTTTCGCAGTTTTAACATACATGTTGACCTGATCGACGGTTTTTTCTGCTTTGGATCGTGTATTAAAGTGGTACCACACTGAAACAGTCCATTAAACCTGGTTTCGATCAATATTTTGGAGGATAACGCAATTTAGGTCTGGGATAGGTCTGGGATTCGCCCTCATCAGGCTCATACTTTCGCGTTTTTCACATACTTCTTGAACAGATCCTGGGTTTTTTCTGGTTTGGAACACATAGCAATGTGGTACCACACTGAAACAGTCCATTAAACCTGGTTTCGATCAATATTTTAGAGGATAATGCATGTTAGGTCTAGGTTGGGCCTGGGATTTGCCCTCATCAGGGTCATACTTTCGCAGTTTTAACATACATGTTGACCTGATCGACGGTTTTTTCTGCTTTGGATCGCGTAGTAAAGTGGTACCACACTGAAACAGTCCATTAAACCTGGTTTCGATCAATATTTTGGAGGATAACGCAATTTAGGTCTGGGATAGGTCTGGGATTCGCCCTCATCAGGCTCATACTTTCGCGTTTTTCACATACTTCTTGAACAGATCCTGGGTTTTTTCTGGTTTGGAACACATAGCAATGTGGTACCACACTGAAACAGTCCATTAAACCTGGTTTCGATCAATATTTTTGAGGATAACGCATGTTAGGTCTGGGTTAGGTCTAGGATTTGCCCTCGTCAGGATCATACTTTCGCATTTTTCACATACTCCTTGATCAGATCCTGGGTTTTTTCTGGTTTGGAACACATAGTAATGTGGTACCACACTGAAACAGTCCATTAAACCTGGTTTCGATCAATATTTTAGAGGATAACGCATGTTAGGTCTAGGTTAGGTCTGGGATTTTCACTCATCAGACTCATACTTTCGCGTTCTTCACATACTTCTTGAACAGATCCTGGGTTTTTTCTGGTTTGGAACACATAGTAATGTGGTACCACACTGAAACAGTCCATTAAACCTGGTCGTGATAAATATTTTAGAGGATAACGCATGTTACGTCAGGGTAAGGTCTAGGATTTGCCCTCATCAGGCTCATACTTTCGCATATTTCTAATACTTCATGGCGAGATCCTGGGCTATTTCTGGATTGCATCACGTAGTAATGTAGTACCTCACTGAAACAGTCGATTAACCCTGGTTTCGATCAATATTTTAGAGGATAACACATGTTAGGTCTAGGTTAGGCCTGGGATTTGACCTCATCAGACTCACACTTTCGCACACTTCACATACTCGTTGCACAGATCCTGGGTTTTTTCTAGTTTGGATCACGTAGTAATGTGGTACCACACTGAAACAGTCCATTAAACCTGGTTTCGATCAATATTTTTGAGGATAACGCATGTTAGGCCTGGATTAGGTCTAGGATTTGCCCTCGTCAGGATCATACTTTCGCATTTTTCACATACTCCTTGAACAGATCCTGGGTTTTTTCTGGTTTGGGACACATAGTAATGTGGTACCACACTGAAACAGTCCATTAAACCTGGTTTGGATCAATATTTTAGAGGATAACGCATGTTAGGTCTAGGTTAGGTCTGGGATTTTCACTCATCAGACTCATACTTTCGCATTCTTCACATACTTGTTGAACAGATCCTGGGTTTTTTCTGGTTTGGAACACATAGTAATGTGGTACCACACTGAAACAGTCCATTAAACCTGGTTTGGATCAATATTTTAGAGGATAACGCATGTTAGGTCTAGGTTAGGTCTGGGATTTTCACTCATCAGACTCATACTTTCGCGTTCTTCACATACTTCTTGAACAGATCCTGGGTTTTTTCTGGTTTGGAACACATAGTAATGTGGTACCACACTGAAACAGTCCATTAAACCTGGTTTCGAACAATATTTTAAAGGATAACGCATGTTAGGTCTAGGTTAGGCCTGGGATTTTCACTCATCAGACTCATACTTTCGCATTCTTCACATACTTGTTGAACGGATCCTGGGTTTTTTCTGGTTTGGATCACGAAGTAGTGTGGTACCACACTGAAACAGTCCATTAAACCTGGTTTCGCTCAATATTTTAGAGGATAACGCATGTTAGGTCTAGGTTAGGTCTGGGATTTGCTCTCATCAGGCTCATTCTTTCGCATATTTCTCATACTTGATGGCTAGATCATGGGCTTTTTCTGGATTGCATCACGTAGTAATGTAGTACCACACTGAAACAGTCAATGAAACCTGGTTTCCATCAATATTTTAGAGGACAACGCAAGTTAGGTCTAGGTAAGGCCTGAGATTTTCACTGATCAGACTCATACTTTCGCATTCTTCACATACTTGTTGAACGGATCCTGGGTTTTTTCTGCTTTTGATCACGTAGTAAATAGGTACCACACTGAAACAGTCCATTAAACCTGGTTTGCATCAATATTTTAGAGGATAATGCATGTTAGGTCTAGGTTAGGCCTGGGATTTGCCCTCATCAGGGTCATACTTTCGCAGTTTTAACATACATGTTGACCTGATCGACGGTTTTTTCTGCTTTGGATCGCGTAGTAAAGTGGTACCACACTGAAACAGTCCATTAAACCTGGTTTCGATCAATATTTTGGAGGATAACGCAATTTAGGTCTGGGATAGGTCTGGGATTCGCCCTCATCAGGCTCATACTTTCGCGTTTTTCACATACTTCTTGAACAGATCCTGGGTTTTTTCTGGTTTGGAACACATAGCAATGTGGTACCACACTGAAACAGTCCATTAAACCTGGATTCGATCAATATTTTTGAGGATAACGCATGTTAGGTCTGGGTTAGGTCTAGGATTTGCCCTCGTCAGGATCATAATTTCGCATTTTTCACATACTCCTTGAACAGATCCTGGGTTTTTTCTGGTTTGGAACACATAGTAATGTGGTACCACACTGAAACAGTCCATTAAACCTGGTTTCGATCAATATTTTAGAGGATAACGCATGTTAGGTCTAGGTTAGGTCTGGGATTTTCACTCATCAGACTCATACTTTCGCGTTCTTCACATACTTCTTGAACAGATCCTGGGTTTTTTCTGGTTTGGAACACATAGTAATGTGGTACCACACTGAAACAGTCCATTAAACCTGGTCGTGATAAATATTTTAGAGGATAACGCATGTTACGTCAGGGTAAGGTCTAGGATTTGCCCTCATCAGGCTCATACTTTCGCATATTTCTAATACTTCATGGCGAGATCCTGGGCTATTTCTGGATTGCATCACGTAGTAATGTAGTACCTCACTGAAACAGTCGATTAACCCTGGTTTCGATCAATATTTTAGAGGATAACACATGTTAGGTCTAGGTTAGGCCTGGGATTTGACCTCATCAGACTCACACTTTCGCACACTTCACATACTCGTTGAACAGATCCTGGGTTTTTTCTAGTTTGGATCACGTAGTAATGTGGTACCACACTGAAACAGTCCATTAAACCTGGTTTCGATCAATATTTTTGAGGATAACGCATGTTAGGTCTGGATTAGTTCTAGGATTTGCCCTCGTCAGGATCATACTTTCGCATTTTTCACATACTCCTTGAACAGATCCTGGGTTTTTTCTGGTTTGGAACACATAGTAATGTGGTACCACACTGAAACAGTCCATTAAACCTGGTTTGGATCAATATTTTAGAGGATAACGCATGTTAGGTCTAGGTTAGGTCTGGGATTTTCTCTCATCAGACTCATACTTTCGCATTCTTCACATACTTGTTGAGCGGATCCTGGGTTTTTTCTGGTTTGGTTCACGTAGTAATGTGGTACCACACTGAAACAGTCGATTAAACCTGGTTTCGAACAATATTTTAGAGGATAACGCAAGTTAGGTCTGGGATAGGTCTGGGATTTGACCTCATCAGACTCATACTTTCGCACACTTCACATACTCGTTGAACAGATCCTGGGTTATTTTCTGGTTTGGATCACATAGTAATGTGGTACCACACTGAAACAGTCGATTAAACCAGGTTTCGATCAATATTTTAGAGGATAACGCATGTTAGGTCTAGGTTAGGCTTGGGATTTTCACTCATCAGTCTCATACTTTCGCATTCTTCACATACTTGTTGAACGGATCCTGGGTTTGTTCTGGTTTGGATCACGAAGTAGTGTGGTACCACACTGAAACAGTCCATTAAACCTGGTTTCGCTCAATATTTTAGAGGATAACGCATGTTAGGTCTAGGTTAGGTCTGGGATTTGCTCTCATCAGGCTCATTCTTTCGCATATTTCTCATACTTGATGGCTAGATCATGGGCTTTTTCTGGATTGCATCACGTAGTAATGTAGTACCACACTGAAACAGTCAATGAAACCTGGTTTCCATCAATATTTTAGAGGACAACGCAAGTTAGGTCTAGGTAAGGCCTGAGATTTTCACTGATCAGACTCATACTTTCGCATTCTTCACATACTTGTTGAACGGATCCTGGGTTTTTTCTGCTTTTGATCACGTAGTAAATAGGTACCACACTGAAACAGTCCATTAAACCTGGTTTGCATCAATATTTTAGAGGATAACGCTTGTTAGGTCTAGGTTAGCCCCGAGATTTTCACTCATCAGACTCATACTTCCGCATTCTTCACATACTTGATGAACGGATCCTGGGTTTTTTCTGGTTTGGTTCACGTAGTAATGTGGTACCACACTGAAACATTCAATAAAACCTGGTCTTGATAAATATTTTAGAGGATAACGCATGTTAGGTCTGGGTCAGATCTAGAATTTGCCCACATCATGCTCATACTTTCGCATCTTTCTCATATATCATGGCTAGATCCTGGGCTATTTCTGGATTGTAGCACGTAGTAATGTGGTACCACGCTGAAACAGTCCATTAAACCTGGTTTCGATCAATATTTTTGAGGATAACGCATGTTACGTCTGGGATAGGTCTGGGATTTGCCCTCATGCGGGACATACTTTCGCATTTTTCCGTACATGTTGAACAGATCCTGGGTTTTTTCTGGATTGGATCGCGCAGTAATGTGGTACCACACTGAAACAGTCCACTAAACCTGGTTTCGATCAATATTTTAGAGGATAACGAAAGTTATGTCTAGGTTAGGCCTGGGATTTGGACTCATCAGGGTCATACTTTCGCAGTTTTAACATACATGTTGTCCTAATCCAGGGTTTTTTCTGCTTTGGATCACGTAGTAATGTGGTACCACACTGAAACAGTCCATTAAACCTGGTTTCGATGAATATTTTAGAGGATAACGCATGTTAGGTCTGGGATAGGTCTAGGATTTGCCCTCATCAGGCTCATACTTTCGCATATTTTTCATACTTCATGGCTAGATCCTGGGCTTTTTCTGGTTTGGATCACGTAGTAATGTGGTACCACACGGAAACAGTCCATTAAACCTGGTTTCGATCGATATTTTAGAAGATAACGCATGTTAGGTCTAGGATAGGCCTGGGATTTGCCCTCATCAGACACATAATTTCGCATTCTTTACGTACTTGTTGAACAGCTCCTGGGTTTATTTCTGGTTTGGATCACGTAGTAATGTGGTACCACACTGAAACTGTTGATTAAACCTGGTTTCGATCAATATTTTTGAGGATAACGCATGTTAGGTCTAGGTTATGCCTGGGATTTGCCCTCATCAGGGTCATACTTTCGCAGTTTTAACATACATGTTGACCTGATCGACGGTTTTTTCTGCTTTGGATCGTGTAGTAAAGTGGTACCACACTGAAACAGTCCATTAAACCTGGTTTCGATCAATATTTTGGAGGATAACGCAATTTAGGTCTGGGATAGGTCTGGGATTCGCCCTCATCAGGCTCATACTTTCGCGTTTTTTACATACTTCTTGAACAGATCCTGGGTTTTTTCTGGTTTGGAACACATAGCAATGTGGTACCACACTGAAACAGTCCATTAAACCTGGTTTCGATCAATATTTTAGAGGATAATGGATGTTAGGTCTAGGTTAGGCCTGGGATTTGCCCTCATCAGGGTCATACTTTCGCAGTTTTAACATACATGTTGACCTGATCGACGGTTTTTTCTGCTTTGGATCGCGTAGTGAAGTGGTACCACACTGATACAGTCCATTAAACCTGGTTTCGATCAATATTTTGGAGGATAACGCAATTTAGGTCTGGGATAGGTCTGGGATTCGCCCTCATCAGGCTCATACTTTCACGTTTTTCACATACTTCTTGAACAGATCCTGGGTTTTTTCTGGTTTGGAACACATAGCAATGTGGTACCACACTGAAACAGTCCATTAAACCTGGTTTCGATCAATATTTTTGAGGATAACGCATGTTAGGTCTAGGTTAGGTCTGGGATTTTCACTCATCAGACTCATACTTTCGCATTCTTCACATACTTGTTGAGCGGATCCTGGGTTTTTTCTGGTTTGGTTCACGTAGTAATGTGGTACCACACTGAAACATTCCATTAAACCTGGTTTCGATCAATATTTTAGAGGATAATGCATGTTAGGTCTAGGTTAGGCCTGGGATTTGCCCTCATCAGGGTCATACTTTCGCGTTCTTCACATACTTGTTGAACAGCTCCTGGGTTTTTTTCTGGTTTGGAACACATAGTAATGTGGTACCACACTGAAACAGTCGACTATCCTGGTTTCGAACAATATTTTAGAGGATAACGCAAGTTAGGTCTGGGATAGGTCTGGGATTTGACCTCATCAGACTCATACTTTGGCACACTTCACATACTCGTTGAACAGATCCTGGGTTATTTTCTGGTTTGGATCACATAGTAATGTGGTACCACACTGAAACAGTCGATTAAACCAGGTTTCGATCAATATTTTTGAGGATAACGCATGTTAGGTCTAGGTTAGGCCTGGGATTTGCCCTCGTCAGGATCATACTTTCGCATTTTTCACATACTCCTTGAACAGATCCTGGGTTTTTTCTGGTTTGGAACACATAGTAATGTGGTACCACACTGAAACAGTCCATTAAACCTGGTTTCGATCAATATTTTAGAGGATAACGCATGTTTGGTCTAGGTTAGGTCTGGGATTTTCACTCATCAGACTCATACTTTCGCATTCTTCGCATACTTGTTGAGCGGATCCTGGGTTTTTTCTGGTTTGGTTCACGTAGTAATGTGGTACCACACTGAAACAGTCCATTAAACCTGGTTTCGATCAATATTTTAGAGGATAATGCATGTTAGGTCTAGGTTAGGCCTGGGATTTGCCCTCATCAGGGTCATACTTTCGCGTTTTTCACATACTTGTTGAACAGCTCCTGGGTTTTTTTCTGGTTTGGATCACGTAGTAATGTGGTACCACACTGAAACTGTTGATTAAACCTGGTTTCGATCAATATTTTTGAGGATAACGCATGTTAGGTCTAGGTTAGGTCTGGGATTTTCACTCATCAGACTCATACTTTCGCATTCTTCACATACTTGTTGAGCGGATCCTGGGTTTTTTCTGGTTTGGTTCACGTAGTAATGTGGTACCACACTGAAACAGTCCATTAAACCTGGTTTCGATCAATATTTTAGAGGATAATGCATGTTAGGTCTGGGATAGGTCTGGGATTCGCCCTGATCAGGCTCATACTTTCGCGTTCTTCACATACTTCTTGAACAGATCCTGGGTTTTTTCTGGTTTGGAACACATAGTAATGTGGTACCACACTGAAACAGTCCATTAAACCTGGTTTCGATCAATATTTTAGAGGATAATGCATGTTAGGTCTAGGTTAGGCCTGGGATTTGCCCTCATCAGGGTCATACTTTCGCGTTTTTCACATACTTGTTGAACAGATACTGGGTTTTTTTTTGGTTTGGATCACGTAGTAATGTGGTACCACACTGAAACAGTCGATTAACCCTGGTTTCGAACAATATTTTAGAGGATAACGCAAGTTAGGTCTAGGTTAGGCCTGGGATTTGACATCATCAGACTCATACTTTCGCACACTACACATACTCGTTGAACAGATCCTGGGTTTTTTCTGGTTTGGAACACATAGTAATGTGGTACCACACTGAAACAGTCCATTAAACCTGGTTTCGATCAATATTTTAGAGGATAATGCATGTTAGGTCTGGGATAGGTCTGGGATTCGCCCTCATCAGGCCCATACTTTCGCGTTTTTCACATACTTCTTGAACAGATCCTGGGTTTTTTCTGGTTTGGAACACATAGTAATGTGGTACCACACTGAAACAGTCCATTAAACCTGGTTTCGATCAATATTTTAGAGGATAATGCATGTTAGGTCTAGGTTAGGCCTGGGATTTGCCCTCATCAGGGTCATACTTTCGCGTTTTTCACATACTTGTTGAACAGCTCCTGGGTTCTTTTCTGGTTTGGATCACGTAGTAATGTGGTACCACACTGAAACTGTTGATTAAACCTGGTTTCGATCAATATTTTTGAGGATAACGCATGTTAGGTCTAGGTTAGGCCTGGGATTTGACCTCATCAGACTCATACTTTCGCAGTTTTAACATACATGTTGACCTGATCGACGGTTTTTTCTGCTTTGGATCGCGTAGTAAAGTGGTACCACACTGAAACAGTCCATTAAACCTGGTTTCGATCAATATTTTGGAGGATAACGCAATTTAGGTCTGGGATAGGTCTGGGATTCGCCCTCATCAGGCTCATACTTTCGCGTTTTTCACATACTCCTTGAGCAGATCCTGGGTTTTTTCAGGTTTGGAACATATAGTAATGTGGTACCACACTGAAACAGTCCATTAAACCTGGTCTTGATAAATATTTTAGAGGATAACGCATGTTACGTCAGGGTAAGGTCTAGGATTTGCCCTCATCAGGCTCATACTTTCGCATATTTCTAATACTTCATGGCTAGATCCTGGGCTATTTCTGGTTTGGATCACGTAGTAATGTGGTACCACACTGAAACTGTTGATTAAACCTGGTTTCGATCAATATTTTTGAGGATAACGCATGTTAGGTCTAGGTTAGGTCTGGGATTTTCACTCATCAGACTCATACTTTCGCATTCTTCACATACTTGTTGAGCGGATCCTGGGTTTTTTCTGGTTTGGTTCACGTAGTAATGTGGTACCACACTGAAACAGTCCATTAAACCTGGTTTCGATCAATATTTTAGAGGATAATGCATGTTAGGTCTGGGATAGGTCTGGGATTCGCCCTGATCAGGCTCATACTTTCGCGTTCTTCACATACTTCTTGAACAGATCCTGGGTTTTTTCTGGTTTGGAACACATAGTAATGTGGTACCACACTGAAACAGTCCATTAAACCTGGTTTCGATCAATATTTTAGAGGATAATGCATGTTAGGTCTAGGTTAGGCCTGGGATTTGCCCTCATCAGGGTCATACTTTCGCGTTTTTCACATACTTGTTGAACAGATACTGGGTTTTTTTTTGGTTTGGATCACGTAGTAATGTGGTACCACACTGAAACAGTCGATTAACCCTGGTTTCGAACAATATTTTAGAGGATAACGCAAGTTAGGTCTAGGTTAGGCCTGGGATTTGACATCATCAGACTCATACTTTCGCACACTACACATACTCGTTGAACAGATCCTGGGTTTTTTCTGGTTTGGAACACATAGTAATGTGGTACCACACTGAAACAGTCCATTAAACCTGGTTTCGATCAATATTTTAGAGGATAATGCATGTTAGGTCTAGGTTAGGCCTGGGATTTGCCCTCATCAGGGTCATACTTTCGCGTTTTTCACATACTTGTTGAACAGCTCCTGGGTTCTTTTCTGGTTTGGATCACGTAGTAATGTGGTACCACACTGAAACTGTTGATTAAACCTGGTTTCGATCAATATTTTTGAGGATAACGCATGTTAGGTCTAGGTTAGGCCTGGGATTTGACCTCATCAGACTCATACTTTCGCAGTTTTAACATACATGTTGACCTGATCGACGGTTTTTTCTGCTTTGGATCGCGTAGTAAAGTGGTACCACACTGAAACAGTCCATTAAACCTGGTTTCGATCAATATTTTGGAGGATAACGCAATTTAGGTCTGGGATAGGTCTGGGATTCGCCCTCATCAGGCTCATACTTTCGCGTTTTTCACATACTCCTTGAGCAGATCCTGGGTTTTTTCAGGTTTGGAACATATAGTAATGTGGTACCACACTGAAACAGTCCATTAAACCTGGTCTTGATAAATATTTTAGAGGATAACGCATGTTACGTCAGGGTAAGGTCTAGGATTTGCCCTCATCAGGCTCATACTTTCGCATATTTCTAATACTTCATGGCTAGATCCTGGGCTATTTCTGGATTGCATCACGTAGTAATGTAGTACCTCACTGAAACAGTCGATTAACCCTGGTTTCGATCAATATTTTAGAGGATAACACATGTTAGGTCTAGGTTAGGCCTGGGATTTGACATCATCAGACTCATACTTTCGCACACTTCACATACTCGTTGAACAGATCCTGGGTTTTTTCTAGTTTGGATCACGTAGTAATGTGGTACCACACTGAAACAGTCCATTAAACCTGGTTTCGATCAATATTTTTGAGGATAACGCATGTTAGGTCTGGGTTAGGTCTAGGATTTGCCCTCGTCAGGATCATACTTTCGCATTTTTCACTTACTCCTTGAACAGATCCTGGGTTTTTTCTGGTTTGGAACACATAGTAATGTGGTACCACACTGAAACAGTCCATTAAACCTGGTTTGGATCAATATTTTAGAGGATAACGCATGTTAGGTCTAGGTTAGGTCTGGGATTTTCACTCATCAGACTCATACTTTCGCATTCTTCACATACTTGTTGAGCGGATCCTGGGTTTTTTCTGGTTTGGTTCACGTAGTAATGTGGTACCACACTGAAACAGTCGATTAAACCTGGTTTCGAACAATATTTTAGAGGATAACGCAAGTTAGGTCTGGGATAGGTCTGGGATTTGACCTCATCAGACTCATACTTTCGCACACTTCACATACTCGTTGAACAGATCCTGGGTTATTTTCTGGTTTGGATCACATAGTAATGTGGTACCACACTGAAACAGTCGATTAAACCAGGTTTCGATCAATATTTTAGAGGATAACGCATGTTAGGTCTAGGTTAGGCCTGGGATTTTCACTCATCAGACTCATACTTTCGCATTCTTCACATACTTGTTGAACGGATCCTGGGTTTTTTCTGGTTTGGATCACGAAGTAGTGTGGTACCACACTGAAACAGTCCATTAAACCTGGTTTCGCTCAATATTTTAGAGGATAACGCATGTTAGGTCTAGGTTAGGTCTGGGATTTGCTCTCATCAGGCTCATTCTTTCGCATATTTCTCATACTTGATGGCTAGATCATGGGCTTTTTCTGGATTGCATCACGTAGTAATGTAGTACCACACTGAAACAGTCCATTAAACCTGGTTTGCATCAATATTTTAGAGGATAACGCTTGTTAGGTCTAGGTTAGCCCCGAGATTTTCACTCATCAGACTCATACTTCCGCATTCTTCACATACTTGATGAACGGATCCTGGGTTTTTTCTGGTTTGGTTCACGTAGTAATGTGGTACCACACTGAAACATTCAATAAAACCTGGTCTTGATAAATATTTTAGAGGATAACGCATGTTAGGTCTGGGTCAGGTCTAGAATTTGCCCACATCATGCTCATACTTTCGCATCTTTCTCATATATCATGGCTAGATCCTGGGCTATTTCTGGATTGTAGCACGTAGTAATGTGGTACCACGCTGAAACAGTCCATTAAACCTGGTTTCGATCAATATTTTTGAGGATAACGCATGTTAGGTCTGGGATAGGTCTGGGATTTGCCCTCATGCGGGACATACTTTCGCATTTTTCCGTACATGTTGAACAGATCCTGGGTTTTTTCTGGATTGGATCGCGCAGTAATGTGGTACCACACTGAAACACTCCACTAAACCTGGTTTCGATCAATATTTTAGAGGATAACGAAAGTTATGTCTAGGTTAGGCCTGGGATTTGGACTCATCAGGGTCATACTTTCGCAGTTTTAACATACATGTTGTCCTAATCCAGGGTTTTTTCTGCTTTGGATCACGTAGTAATGTGGTACCACACTGAAACAGTCCATTAAACCTGGTTTCGATGAATATTTTAGAGGATAACGCATGTTAGGTCTGGGATAGGTCTAGGATTTGCCCTCATCAGGCTCATACTTTCGCATATTTTTCATACTTCATGGCTAGATCCTGGGCTTTTTCTGGTTTGGATCACGTAGTAATGTGGTACCACACGGAAACAGTCCATTAAACCTGGTTTCGATCAATATTTTTGAGGATAACGCATGTTAGGTCTAGGTTAGGCCTGGGATTTGCCCTCATCAGGGTCATACTTTCGCAGTTTTAACATACATGTTGACCTGATCGACGGTTTTTTCTGCTTTGGATCGTGTAGTAAAGTGGTACCACACTGAAACAGTCCATTAAACCTGGTTTCGATCAATATTTTGGAGGATAACGCAATTTAGGTCTGGGATAGGTCTGGGATTCGCCCTCATCAGGCTCATACTTTCGCGTTTTTCACATACTTCTTGAACAGATCCTGGGTTTTTTCTGGTTTGGAACACATAGCAATGTGGTACCACACTGAAACAGTCCATTAAACCTGGTTTCGATCAATATTTTAGAGGATAATGCATGTTAGGTCTAGGTTAGGCCTGGGATTTGCCCTCATCATGGTCATACTTTCGCAGTTTTAACATACATGTTGACCTGATCGACGGTTTTTTCTGCTTTGGATCGCGTAGTAAAGTGGTACCACACTGAAACAGTCCATTAAACCTGGTTTCGATCAATATTTTGGAGGATAACGCAATTTAGGTCTCGGATAGGTCTGGGATTCGCCCTCATCAGGCTCATACTTTCGCGTTTTTCACATACTTCTTGAACAGATCCTGGGTTTTTTCTGGTTTGGAACACATAGCAATGTGGTACCACACTGAAACAGTCCATTAAACCTGGTTTCGATCAATATTTTTGAGGATAACGCATGTTAGGTCTGGGTTAGGTCTAGGATTTGCCCTCGTCAGGATCATACTGTCGCATTTTTCACATACTCCTTGAACAGATCCTGGGTTTTTTCTGGTTTGGAACACATAGTAATGTGGTACCACACTGAAACAGTCCATTAAACCTGGTTTCGATCAATATTTTAGAGGATAACGCATGTTAGGTCTAGGTTAGGTCTGGGATTTTCACTCATCAGACTCATACTTTCGCGTTCTTCACATACTTCTTGAACAGATCCTGGGTTTTTTCTGGTTTGGAACACATAGTAATGTGGTACCACACTGAAACAGTCCATTAAACCTGGTCGTGATAAATATTTTAGAGGATAACGCATGTTACGTCAGGGTAAGGTCTAGGATTTGCCCTCATCAGGCTCATACTTTCGCATATTTCTAATACTTCATGGCGAGATCCTGGGCTATTTCTGGATTGCATCACGTAGTAATGTAGTACCTCACTGAAACAGTCGATTAACCCTGGTTTCGATCAATATTTTAGAGGATAACACATGTTAGGTCTAGGTTAGGCCTGGGATTTGACCTCATCAGACTCACACTTTCGCACACTTCACATACTCGTTGAACAGATCCTGGGTTTTTTCTAGTTTGGATCACGTAGTAATGTGGTACCACACTGAAACAGTCCATTAAACCTGGTTTCGATCAATATTTTTGAGGATAACGCATGTTAGGTCTGGATTAGGTCTAGGATTTGCCCTCGTCAGGATCATACTTTCGCATTTTTCACATACTCCTTGAACAGATCCTGGGTTTTTTCTGGTTTGGAACACATAGTAATGTGGTACCACACTGAAACAGTCCATTAAACCTGGTTTGGATCAATATTTTAGAGGATAACGCATGTTAGGTCTAGGTTAGGTCTGGGATTTTCACTCATCAGACTCATACTTTCGCATTCTTCACATACTTGTTGAGCGGATCCTGGGTTTTTTCTGGTTTGGTTCACGTAGTAATGTGGTACCACACTGAAACAGTCGATTAAACCTGGTTTCGAACAATATTTTAGAGGATAACGCAAGTTAGGTCTGGGATAGGTCTGGGATTTGACCTCATCAGACTCATACTTTCGCACACTTCACATACTCGTTGAACAGATCCTGGGTTATTTTCTGGTTTGGATCACATAGTAATGTGGTACCACACTGAAACAGTCGATTAAACCAGGTTTCGATCAATATTTTAGAGGGTAACGCATGTTAGGTCTAGGTTAGGCCTGGGATTTTCACTCATCAGACTCATACTTTCGCATTCTTCACATACTTGTTGAACGGATCCTGGGTTTTTTCTGGTTTGGATCACGAAGTAGTGTGGTACCACACTGAAACAGTCCATTAAACCTGGTATCGCTCAATATTTTAGAGGATAACGCATGTTAGGTCTAGGTTAGGTCTGGGATTTGCTCTCATCAGGCTCATTCTTTCGCATATTTCTCATACTTGATGGCTAGATCATGGGCTTTTTCTGGATTGCATCACGTAGTAATGTAGTACCACACTGAAACAGTCAATGAAACCTGGTTTCCATCAATATTTTAGAGCACAACGCAAGTTAGGTCTAGGTAAGGCCTGAGATTTTCACTGATCAGACTCATACTTTCGCATTCTTCACATACTTGTTGAACGGATCCTGGGTTTTTTCTGCTTCTGATCACGTAGTAAATAGGTACCACACTGAAACAGTCCATTAAACCTGGTTTGCATCAATATTTTAGAGGATAACGCTTGTTAGGTCTAGGTTAGCCCCGAGATTTTCACTCATCAGACTCATACTTCCGCATTCTTCACATACTTGATGAACGGATCCTGGGTTTTTTCTGGTTTGGTTCACGTAGTAATGTGGTACCACACTGAAACATTCAATAAAACCTGGTCTTGATAAATATTTTAGAGGATAACGCATGTTAGGTCTGGGTCAGGTCTAGAATTTGCCCACATCATGCTCATACTTTCGCATCTTTCTCATATATCATGGCTAGATCCTGGGCTATTTCTGGATTGTAGCACGTAGTAATGTGGTACCACGCTGAAACAGTCCATTAAACCTGGTTTCGATCAATATTTTTGAGGATAACGCATGTTAGGTCTGGGATAGGTCTGGGATTTGCCCTCATGCGGGACATACTTTCGCATTTTTCCGTACATGTTGAACAGATCCTGGGTTTTTTCTGGATTGGATCGCGCAGTAATGTGGTACCACACTGAAACACTCCACTAAACCTGGTTTCGATCAATATTTTAGAGGATAACGAAAGTTATGTCTAGGTTAGGCCTGGGATTTGGACTCATCAGGGTCATACTTTCGCAGTTTTAACATACATGTTGTCCTAATCCAGGGTTTTTTCTGCTTTGGATCACGTAGTAATGTGGTACCACACTGAAACAGTCCATTAAACCTGGTTTCGATGAATATTTTAGAGGATAACGCATGTTAGGTCTGGGATAGGTCTAGGATTTGCCCTCATCAGGCTCATACTTTCGCATATTTTTCATACTTCATGGCTAGATCCTGGGCTTTTTCTGGTTTGGATCACGTAGTAATGTGGTACCACACGGAAACAGTCCATTAAACCTGGTTTCGATCAATATTTTTGAGGATAACGCATGTTAGGTCTAGGTTAGGCCTGGGATTTGCCCTCATCAGGGTCATACTTTCGCAGTTTTAACATACATGTTGACCTGATCGACGGTTTTTTCTGCTTTGGATCGCGTAGTAAAGTGGTACCACACTGAAACAGTCCATTAAACCTGGTTTCGATCAATATTTTGGAGGATAACGCAATTTAGGTCTGGGATAGGTCTGGGATTCGCCCTCATCAGGCTCATACTTTCGCGTTTTTCACATACTTCTTGAACAGATCCTGGGTTTTTTCTGGTTTGGAACACATAGCAATGTGGTACCACACTGAAACAGTCCATTAAACCTGGTTTCGATCAATATTTTAGAGGATAATGCATGTTAGGTCTAGGTTAGGCCTGGGATTTGCCCTCATCAGGGTCATACTTTCGCAGTTTTAACATACATGTTGACCTGATCGACGGTTTTTTCTGCTTTAGATCGCGTAGTAAAGTGGTACCACACTGAAACAGTCCATTAAACCTGGTTTCGATCAATATTTTAGAGGATAATGCATGTTAGGTATAGGTTAGGTCTGGGATTTTCACTCATCAGACTCATACTTTCGCGTTCTTCACATACTTCTTGAACAGATCCTGGGTTTTTTCTGGTTTGGAACACATAGTAATGTGGTACCACACTGAAACAGTCCATTAAACCTGGTCGTGATAAATATTTGTGAGGATAACGCATGTTACGTCAGGGTAAGGTCTAGGATTTGCCCTCATCAGGCTCATACTTTCGCATATTTCTAATACTTCATGGCGAGATCCTGGGCTATTTCTGGATTGCATCACGTAGTAATGTAGTACCTCACTGAAACAGTCGATTAACCCTGGTTTCGATCAATATTTTAGAGGATAACACATGTTAGGTCTAGGTTAGGCCTGGGATTTGACCTCATCAGACTCACACTTTCGCACACTTCACATACTCGTTGAACAGATCCTGGGTTTTTTCTAGTTTGGATCACGTAGTAATGTGGTACCACACTGAAACAGTCCATTAAACCTGGTTTCGATCAATATTTTTGAGGATAACGCATGTTAGGTCTGGATTAGGTCTAGGATTTGCCCTCGTCAGGATCATACTTTCGCATTTTTCACATACTCCTTGAACAGATCCTGGGTTTTTTCTGGTTTGGAACACATAGTAATGTGGTACCACACTGAAACAGTCCATTAAACCTGGTTTGGATCAATATTTTAGAGGATAACGCATGTTAGGTCTAGGTTAGGTCTGGGATTTTCACTCATCAGACTCATACTTTCGCATTCTTCACATACTTGTTGAGCGGATCCTGGGTTTTTTCTGGTTTGGTTCACGTAGTAATGTGGTACCACACTGAAACAGTCGATTAAACCTGGTTTCGAACAATATTTTAGAGGATAACGCAAGTTAGGTCTGGGATAGGTCTGGGATTTGACCTCATCAGACTCATACTTTCGCACACTTCACATACTCGTTGAACAGATCCTGGGTTATTTTCTGGTTTGGATCACATAGTAATGTGGTACCACACTGAAACAGTCGATTAAACCAGGTTTCGATCAATATTTTAGAGGATAACGCATGTTAGGTCTAGGTTAGGCCTGGGATTTTCACTCATCAGACTCATACTTTCGCATTCTTCACATACTTGTTGAACGGATCCTGGGTTTTTTCTGGTTTGGATCACGAAGTAGTGTGGTACCACACTGAAACAGTCCATTAAACCTGGTTTCGCTCAATATTTTAGAGGATAACGCATGTTAGGTCTAGGTTAGGTCTGGGATTTGCTCTCATCAGGCTCATTCTTTCGCATATTTCTCATACTTCATGGCGAGATCCTGGGCTATTTCTGGATTGCATCACGTAGTAATGTAGTACCTCACTGAAACAGTCGATTAACCCTGGTTTCGATCAATATTTTAGAGGATAACACATGTTAGGTCTAGGTTAGGCCTGGGATTTGACCTCATCAGACTCACACTTTCGCACACTTCACATACTCGTTGAACAGATCCTGGGTTTTTTCTAGTTTGGATCACGTAGTAATGTGGTACCACACTGAAACAGTCCATTAAACCTGGTTTCGATCAATATTTTTGAGGATAACGCATGTTAGGTCTGGATTAGGTCTAGGATTTGCCCTCGTCAGGATCATACTTTCGCATTTTTCACATACTCCTTGAACAGATCCTGGGTTTTTTCTGGTTTGGAACACATAGTAATGTGGTACCACACTGAAACAGTCCATTAAACCTGGTTTGGATCAATATTTTAGAGGATAACGCATGTTAGGTCTAGGTTAGGTCTGGGATTTTCACTCATCAGACTCATACTTTCGCATTCTTCACATACTTGTTGAGCGGATCCTGGGTTTTTTCTGGTTTGGTTCACGTAGTAATGTGGTACCACACTGAAACAGTCGATTAAACCTGGTTTCGAACAATATTTTAGAGGATAACGCAAGTTAGGTCTGGGATAGGTCTGGGATTTGACCTCATCAGACTCACACTTTCGCACACTTCACATACTCGTTGAACAGATCCTGGGTTTTTTCTAGTTTGGATCACGTAGTAATGTGGTACCACACTGAAACAGTCCATTAAACCTGGTTTCGATCAATATTTTTGAGGATAACGCATGTTAGGTCTGGATTAGGTCTAGGATTTGCCCTCGTCAGGATCATACTTTCGCATTTTTCACATACTCCTTGAACAGATCCTGGGTTTTTTCTGGTTTGGAACACATAGTAATGTGGTACCACACTGAAACAGTCCATTAAACCTGGTTTCGCTCAATATTTTAGAGGATAACGCATGTTAGGTCTAGGTTAGGTCTGGGATTTGCTCTCATCAGGCTCATTCTTTCGCATATTTCTCATACTTGATGGCTAGATCATGGGCTTTTTCTGGATTGCATCACGTAGTAATGTAGTACCACACTGAAACAGTCAATGAAACCTGGTTTCCATCAATATTTTAGAGGACAACGCAAGTTAGGTCTAGGTAAGGCCTGAGATTTTCACTGATCAGACTCATACTTTCGCATTCTTCACATACTTGTTGAACGGATCCTGGGTTTTTTCTGCTTTTGATCACGTAGTAAATAGGTACCACACTGAAGCAGTCCATTAAACCTGGTTTGCATCAATATTTTAGAGGATAACGCTTGTTAGGTCTAGGTTAGCCCCGAGATTTTCACTCATCAGACTCATACTTCCGCATTCTTCACATACTTGATGAACGGATCCTGGGTTTTTTCTGGTTTGGTTCACGTAGTAATGTGGTACCACACTGAAACATTCAATAAAACCTGGTCTTGATAAATATTTTAGAGGATAACGCATGTTAGGTCTGGGTCAGGTCTAGAATTTGCCCACATCATGCTCATACTTTCGCATCTTTCTCATATATCATGGCTAGATCCTGGGCTATTTCTGGATTGTAGCACGTAGTAATGTGGTACCACGCTGAAACAGTCCATTAAACCTGGTTTCGATCAATATTTTTGAGGATAATGCATGTTAGGTCTAGGTTAGGCCTGGGATTTGCCCTCATCAGGGTCATACTTTCGCAGTTTTAACATACATGTTGACCTGATCGACGGTTTTTTCAGCTTTGGATCGCGTAGTAAAGTGGTACCACACTGAAACAGTCCATTAAACCTGGTTTCGATCAATATTTTGGAGGATAACGCAATTTAGGTCTGGGATAGGTCTGGGATTCGCCCTCATCAGGCTCATACTTTCGCGTTTTTCACATACTTCTTGAACAGATCCTGGGTTTTTTCTGGTTTGGAACACATAGCAATGTGGTACCACACTGAAACAGTCCATCAAACCTGGTTTCGATCAATATTTTTGAGGATAACGCATGTTAGGTCTGGGTTAGGTCTAGGATTTGCCCTCGTCAGGATCATACTTTCGCATTTTTCACATACTCCTTGAACAGATCCTGGGTTTCTTCTGGTTTGGAACACATAGTAATGTGGTACCACACTGAAACAGTCCATTAAACCTGGTTTCGATCAATATTTTAGAGGATAACGCATGTTAGGTCTAGGTTAGGTCTGGGATTTTCACTCATCAGACTCATACTTTCGCGTTCTTCACATACTTCTTGAACAGATCCTGGGTTTTTTCTGGTTTGGAACACATAGTAATGTGGTACCACACTGAAACAGTCCATTAAACCTGGTCGTGATAAATATTTTAGAGGATAACGCATGTTACGTCAGGGTAAGGTCTAGGATTTGCCCTCATCAGGCTCATACTTTCGCATATTTCTAATACTTCATGGCGAGATCCTGGGCTATTTCTGGATTGCATCACGTAGTAATGTAGTACCTCACTGAAACAGTCGATTAACCCTGGTTTCGATCAATATTTTAGAGGATAACACATGTTAGGTCTAGGTTAGGCCTGGGATTTGACCTCATCAGACTCACACTTTCGCACACTTCACATACTCGTTGAACAGATCCTGGGTTTTTTCTAGTTTGGATCACGTAGTAATGTGGTACCACACTGAAACAGTCCATTAAACCTGGTTTCGATCAATATTTTTGAGGATAACGCATGTTAGGTCTGGATTAGGTCTAGGATTTGCCCTCGTCAGGATCATACTTTCGCATTTTTCACATACTCCTTGAACAGATCCTGGGTTTTTTCTGGTTTGGAACACATAGTAATGTGGTACCACACTGAAACAGTCCATTAAACCTGGTTTGGATCAATATTTTAGAGGATAACGCATGTTAGGTCTAGGTTAGGTCTGGGATTTTCACTCATCAGACTCATACTTTCGCATTCTTCACATACTTGTTGAGCGGATCCTGGGTTTTTTCTGGTTTGGTTCACGTAGTAATGTGGTACCACACTGAAACAGTCGATTAAACCTGGTTTGGAACAATATTTTAGAGGATAACGCAAGTTAGGTCTGGGATAGGTCTGGGATTTGACCTCATCAGACTCATACTTTCGCACACTTCACATACTCGTTGAACAGATCCTGGGTTATTTTCTGGTTTGGATCACATAGTAATGTGGTACCACACTGAAACAGTCGATTAAACCAGGTTTCGATCAATATTTTAGAGGATAACGCATGTTAGGTCTAGGTTAGGCCTGGGATTTTCACTCATCAGACTCATACTTTCGCATTCTTCACATACTTGTTGAACGGATCCTGGGTTTTTTCTGGTTTGGATCACGAAGTAGTGTGGTACCACACTGAAACAGTCCATTAAACCTGGTTTCGCTCAATATTTTAGAGGATAACGCATGTTAGGTCTAGGTTAGGTCTGGGATTTGCTCTCATCAGGCTCATTCTTTCGCATATTTCTCATACTTGATGGCTAGATCATGGGCTTTTTCTGGATTGCATCACGTAGTAATGTAGTACCACACTGAAACAGTCCATTAAACCTGGTTTGCATCAATATTTTAGAGGATAACGCTTGTTAGGTCTAGGTTAGCCCCGAGATTTTCACTCATCAGACTCATACTTCCGCATTCTTCACATACTTGATGAACGGATCCTGGGTTTTTTCTGGTTTGGTTCACGTAGTAATGTGGTACCACACTGAAACATTCAATAAAACCTGGTCTTGATAAATATTTTAGAGGATAACGCATGTTAGGTCTGGGTCAGGTCTAGAATTTGCCCACATCATGCTCATACTTTCGCATCTTTCTCATATATCATGGCTAGATCCTGGGCTATTTCTGGATTGTAGCACGTAGTAATGTGGTACCACGCTGAAACAGTCCATTAAACCTGGTTTCGATCAATATTTTTGAGGATAACGCATGTTAGGTCTGGGATAGGTCTGGGATTTGCCCTCATGCGGGACATACTTTCGCATTTTTCCGTACATGTTGAACAGATCCTGGGTTTTTTCTGGATTGGATCGCGCAGTAATGTGGTACCACACTGAAACACTCCACTAAACCTGGTTTCGATCAATATTTTAGAGGATAACGAAAGTTATGTCTAGGTTAGGCCTGGGATTTGGACTCATCAGGGTCATACTTTCGCAGTTTTAACATACATGTTGTCCTAATCCAGGGTTTTTTCTGCTTTGGATCACGTAGTAATGTGGTACCACACTGAAACAGTCCATTAAACCTGGTTTCGATGAATATTTTAGAGGATAACGCATGTTAGGTCTGGGATAGGTCTAGGATTTGCCCTCATCAGGCTCATACTTTCGCATATTTTTCATACTTCATGGCTAGATCCTGGGCTTTTTCTGGTTTGGATCACGTAGTAATGTGGTACCACACGGAAACAGTCCATTAAACCTGGTTTCGATCAATATTTTTGAGGATAACGCATGTTAGGTCTAGGTTAGGCCTGGGATTTGCCCTCATCAGGGTCATACTTTCGCAGTTTTAACATACATGTTGACCTGATCGACGGTTTTTTCTGCTTTGGATCGTGTAGTAAAGTGGTACCACACTGAAACAGTCCATTAAACCTGGTTTCGATCAATATTTTGGAGGATAACGCAATTTAGGTCTGGGATAGGTCTGGGATTCGCCCTCATCAGGCTCATACTTTCGCGTTTTTCACATACTTCTTGAACAGATCCTGGGTTTTTTCTGGTTTGGAACACATAGCAATGTGGTACCACACTGAAACAGTCCATTAAACCTGGTTTCGATCAATATTTTAGAGGATAATGCATGTTAGGTCTAGGTTAGGCCTGGGATTTGCCCTCATCATGGTCATACTTTCGCAGTTTTAACATACATGTTGACCTGATCGACGGTTTTTTCTGCTTTGGATCGCGTAGTAAAGTGGTACCACACTGAAACAGTCCATTAAACCTGGTTTCGATCAATATTTTGGAGGATAACGCAATTTAGGTCTCGGATAGGTCTGGGATTCGCCCTCATCAGGCTCATACTTTCGCGTTTTTCACATACTTCTTGAACAGATCCTGGGTTTTTTCTGGTTTGGAACACATAGCAATGTGGTACCACACTGAAACAGTCCATTAAACCTGGTTTCGATCAATATTTTTGAGGATAACGCATGTTAGGTCTGGGTTAGGTCTAGGATTTGCCCTCGTCAGGATCATACTGTCGCATTTTTCACATACTCCTTGAACAGATCCTGGGTTTTTTCTGGTTTGGAACACATAGTAATGTGGTACCACACTGAAACAGTCCATTAAACCTGGTTTCGATCAATATTTTAGAGGATAACGCATGTTAGGTCTAGGTTAGGTCTGGGATTTTCACTCATCAGACTCATACTTTCGCGTTCTTCACATACTTCTTGAACAGATCCTGGGTTTTTTCTGGTTTGGAACACATAGTAATGTGGTACCACACTGAAACAGTCCATTAAACCTGGTCGTGATAAATATTTTAGAGGATAACGCATGTTACGTCAGGGTAAGGTCTAGGATTTGCCCTCATCAGGCTCATACTTTCGCATATTTCTAATACTTCATGGCGAGATCCTGGGCTATTTCTGGATTGCATCACGTAGTAATGTAGTACCTCACTGAAACAGTCGATTAACCCTGGTTTCGATCAATATTTTAGAGGATAACACATGTTAGGTCTAGGTTAGGCCTGGGATTTGACCTCATCAGACTCACACTTTCGCACACTTCACATACTCGTTGAACAGATCCTGGGTTTTTTCTAGTTTGGATCACGTAGTAATGTGGTACCACACTGAAACAGTCCATTAAACCTGGTTTCGATCAATATTTTTGAGGATAACGCATGTTAGGTCTGGATTAGGTCTAGGATTTGCCCTCGTCAGGATCATACTTTCGCATTTTTCACATACTCCTTGAACAGATCCTGGGTTTTTTCTGGTTTGGAACACATAGTAATGTGGTACCACACTGAAACAGTCCATTAAACCTGGTTTGGATCAATATTTTAGAGGATAACGCATGTTAGGTCTAGGTTAGGTCTGGGATTTTCACTCATCAGACTCATACTTTCGCATTCTTCACATACTTGTTGAGCGGATCCTGGGTTTTTTCTGGTTTGGTTCACGTAGTAATGTGGTACCACACTGAAACAGTCGATTAAACCTGGTTTCGAACAATATTTTAGAGGATAACGCAAGTTAGGTCTGGGATAGGTCTGGGATTTGACCTCATCAGACTCATACTTTCGCACACTTCACATACTCGTTGAACAGATCCTGGGTTATTTTCTGGTTTGGATCACATAGTAATGTGGTACCACACTGAAACAGTCGATTAAACCAGGTTTCGATCAATATTTTAGAGGGTAACGCATGTTAGGTCTAGGTTAGGCCTGGGATTTTCACTCATCAGACTCATACTTTCGCATTCTTCACATACTTGTTGAACGGATCCTGGGTTTTTTCTGGTTTGGATCACGAAGTAGTGTGGTACCACACTGAAACAGTCCATTAAACCTGGTATCGCTCAATATTTTAGAGGATAACGCATGTTAGGTCTAGGTTAGGTCTGGGATTTGCTCTCATCAGGCTCATTCTTTCGCATATTTCTCATACTTGATGGCTAGATCATGGGCTTTTTCTGGATTGCATCACGTAGTAATGTAGTACCACACTGAAACAGTCAATGAAACCTGGTTTCCATCAATATTTTAGAGCACAACGCAAGTTAGGTCTAGGTAAGGCCTGAGATTTTCACTGATCAGACTCATACTTTCGCATTCTTCACATACTTGTTGAACGGATCCTGGGTTTTTTCTGCTTCTGATCACGTAGTAAATAGGTACCACACTGAAACAGTCCATTAAACCTGGTTTGCATCAATATTTTAGAGGATAACGCTTGTTAGGTCTAGGTTAGCCCCGAGATTTTCACTCATCAGACTCATACTTCCGCATTCTTCACATACTTGATGAACGGATCCTGGGTTTTTTCTGGTTTGGTTCACGTAGTAATGTGGTACCACACTGAAACATTCAATAAAACCTGGTCTTGATAAATATTTTAGAGGATAACGCATGTTAGGTCTGGGTCAGGTCTAGAATTTGCCCACATCATGCTCATACTTTCGCATCTTTCTCATATATCATGGCTAGATCCTGGGCTATTTCTGGATTGTAGCACGTAGTAATGTGGTACCACGCTGAAACAGTCCATTAAACCTGGTTTCGATCAATATTTTTGAGGATAACGCATGTTAGGTCTGGGATAGGTCTGGGATTTGCCCTCATGCGGGACATACTTTCGCATTTTTCCGTACATGTTGAACAGATCCTGGGTTTTTTCTGGATTGGATCGCGCAGTAATGTGGTACCACACTGAAACACTCCACTAAACCTGGTTTCGATCAATATTTTAGAGGATAACGAAAGTTATGTCTAGGTTAGGCCTGGGATTTGGACTCATCAGGGTCATACTTTCGCAGTTTTAACATACATGTTGTCCTAATCCAGGGTTTTTTCTGCTTTGGATCACGTAGTAATGTGGTACCACACTGAAACAGTCCATTAAACCTGGTTTCGATGAATATTTTAGAGGATAACGCATGTTAGGTCTGGGATAGGTCTAGGATTTGCCCTCATCAGGCTCATACTTTCGCATATTTTTCATACTTCATGGCTAGATCCTGGGCTTTTTCTGGTTTGGATCACGTAGTAATGTGGTACCACACGGAAACAGTCCATTAAACCTGGTTTCGATCAATATTTTTGAGGATAACGCATGTTAGGTCTAGGTTAGGCCTGGGATTTGCCCTCATCAGGGTCATACTTTCGCAGTTTTAACATACATGTTGACCTGATCGACGGTTTTTTCTGCTTTGGATCGCGTAGTAAAGTGGTACCACACTGAAACAGTCCATTAAACCTGGTTTCGATCAATATTTTGGAGGATAACGCAATTTAGGTCTGGGATAGGTCTGGGATTCGCCCTCATCAGGCTCATACTTTCGCGTTTTTCACATACTTCTTGAACAGATCCTGGGTTTTTTCTGGTTTGGAACACATAGCAATGTGGTACCACACTGAAACAGTCCATTAAACCTGGTTTCGATCAATATTTTAGAGGATAATGCATGTTAGGTCTAGGTTAGGCCTGGGATTTGCCCTCATCAGGGTCATACTTTCGCAGTTTTAACATACATGTTGACCTGATCGACGGTTTTTTCTGCTTTAGATCGCGTAGTAAAGTGGTACCACACTGAAACAGTCCATTAAACCTGGTTTCGATCAATATTTTAGAGGATAATGCATGTTAGGTATAGGTTAGGTCTGGGATTTTCACTCATCAGACTCATACTTTCGCGTTCTTCACATACTTCTTGAACAGATCCTGGGTTTTTTCTGGTTTGGAACACATAGTAATGTGGTACCACACTGAAACAGTCCATTAAACCTGGTCGTGATAAATATTTGTGAGGATAACGCATGTTACGTCAGGGTAAGGTCTAGGATTTGCCCTCATCAGGCTCATACTTTCGCATATTTCTAATACTTCATGGCGAGATCCTGGGCTATTTCTGGATTGCATCACGTAGTAATGTAGTACCTCACTGAAACAGTCGATTAACCCTGGTTTCGATCAATATTTTAGAGGATAACACATGTTAGGTCTAGGTTAGGCCTGGGATTTGACCTCATCAGACTCACACTTTCGCACACTTCACATACTCGTTGAACAGATCCTGGGTTTTTTCTAGTTTGGATCACGTAGTAATGTGGTACCACACTGAAACAGTCCATTAAACCTGGTTTCGATCAATATTTTTGAGGATAACGCATGTTAGGTCTGGATTAGGTCTAGGATTTGCCCTCGTCAGGATCATACTTTCGCATTTTTCACATACTCCTTGAACAGATCCTGGGTTTTTTCTGGTTTGGAACACATAGTAATGTGGTACCACACTGAAACAGTCCATTAAACCTGGTTTGGATCAATATTTTAGAGGATAACGCATGTTAGGTCTAGGTTAGGTCTGGGATTTTCACTCATCAGACTCATACTTTCGCATTCTTCACATACTTGTTGAGCGGATCCTGGGTTTTTTCTGGTTTGGTTCACGTAGTAATGTGGTACCACACTGAAACAGTCGATTAAACCTGGTTTCGAACAATATTTTAGAGGATAACGCAAGTTAGGTCTGGGATAGGTCTGGGATTTGACCTCATCAGACTCATACTTTCGCACACTTCACATACTCGTTGAACAGATCCTGGGTTATTTTCTGGTTTGGATCACATAGTAATGTGGTACCACACTGAAACAGTCGATTAAACCAGGTTTCGATCAATATTTTAGAGGATAACGCATGTTAGGTCTAGGTTAGGCCTGGGATTTTCACTCATCAGACTCATACTTTCGCATTCTTCACATACTTGTTGAACGGATCCTGGGTTTTTTCTGGTTTGGATCACGAAGTAGTGTGGTACCACACTGAAACAGTCCATTAAACCTGGTTTCGCTCAATATTTTAGAGGATAACGCATGTTAGGTCTAGGTTAGGTCTGGGATTTGCTCTCATCAGGCTCATTCTTTCGCATATTTCTCATACTTCATGGCGAGATCCTGGGCTATTTCTGGATTGCATCACGTAGTAATGTAGTACCTCACTGAAACAGTCGATTAACCCTGGTTTCGATCAATATTTTAGAGGATAACACATGTTAGGTCTAGGTTAGGCCTGGGATTTGACCTCATCAGACTCACACTTTCGCACACTTCACATACTCGTTGAACAGATCCTGGGTTTTTTCTAGTTTGGATCACGTAGTAATGTGGTACCACACTGAAACAGTCCATTAAACCTGGTTTCGATCAATATTTTTGAGGATAACGCATGTTAGGTCTGGATTAGGTCTAGGATTTGCCCTCGTCAGGATCATACTTTCGCATTTTTCACATACTCCTTGAACAGATCCTGGGTTTTTTCTGGTTTGGAACACATAGTAATGTGGTACCACACTGAAACAGTCCATTAAACCTGGTTTGGATCAATATTTTAGAGGATAACGCATGTTAGGTCTAGGTTAGGTCTGGGATTTTCACTCATCAGACTCATACTTTCGCATTCTTCACATACTTGTTGAGCGGATCCTGGGTTTTTTCTGGTTTGGTTCACGTAGTAATGTGGTACCACACTGAAACAGTCGATTAAACCTGGTTTCGAACAATATTTTAGAGGATAACGCAAGTTAGGTCTGGGATAGGTCTGGGATTTGACCTCATCAGACTCACACTTTCGCACACTTCACATACTCGTTGAACAGATCCTGGGTTTTTTCTAGTTTGGATCACGTAGTAATGTGGTACCACACTGAAACAGTCCATTAAACCTGGTTTCGATCAATATTTTTGAGGATAACGCATGTTAGGTCTGGATTAGGTCTAGGATTTGCCCTCGTCAGGATCATACTTTCGCATTTTTCACATACTCCTTGAACAGATCCTGGGTTTTTTCTGGTTTGGAACACATAGTAATGTGGTACCACACTGAAACAGTCCATTAAACCTGGTTTCGCTCAATATTTTAGAGGATAACGCATGTTAGGTCTAGGTTAGGTCTGGGATTTGCTCTCATCAGGCTCATTCTTTCGCATATTTCTCATACTTGATGGCTAGATCATGGGCTTTTTCTGGATTGCATCACGTAGTAATGTAGTACCACACTGAAACAGTCAATGAAACCTGGTTTCCATCAATATTTTAGAGGACAACGCAAGTTAGGTCTAGGTAAGGCCTGAGATTTTCACTGATCAGACTCATACTTTCGCATTCTTCACATACTTGTTGAACGGATCCTGGGTTTTTTCTGCTTTTGATCACGTAGTAAATAGGTACCACACTGAAGCAGTCCATTAAACCTGGTTTGCATCAATATTTTAGAGGATAACGCTTGTTAGGTCTAGGTTAGCCCCGAGATTTTCACTCATCAGACTCATACTTCCGCATTCTTCACATACCTGATGAACGGATCCTGGGTTTTTTCTGGTTTGGTTCACGTAGTAATGTGGTACCACACTGAAACATTCAATAAAACCTGGTCTTGATAAATATTTTAGAGGATAACGCATGTTAGGTCTGGGTCAGGTCTAGAATTTGCCCACATCATGCTCATACTTTCGCATCTTTCTCATATATCATGGCTAGATCCTGGGCTATTTCTGGATTGTAGCACGTAGTAATGTGGTACCACGCTGAAACAGTCCATTAAACCTGGTTTCGATCAATATTTTTGAGGATAATGCATGTTAGGTCTAGGTTAGGCCTGGGATTTGCCCTCATCAGGGTCATACTTTCGCAGTTTTAACATACATGTTGACCTGATCGACGGTTTTTTCAGCTTTGGATCGCGTAGTAAAGTGGTACCACACTGAAACAGTCCATTAAACCTGGTTTCGATCAATATTTTGGAGGATAACGCAATTTAGGTCTGGGATAGGTCTGGGATTCGCCCTCATCAGGCTCATACTTTCGCGTTTTTCACATACTTCTTGAACAGATCCTGGGTTTTTTCTGGTTTGGAACACATAGCAATGTGGTACCACACTGAAACAGTCCATCAAACCTGGTTTCGATCAATATTTTTGAGGATAACGCATGTTAGGTCTGGGTTAGGTCTAGGATTTGCCCTCGTCAGGATCATACTTTCGCATTTTTCACATACTCCTTGAACAGATCCTGGGTTTCTTCTGGTTTGGAACACATAGTAATGTGGTACCACACTGAAACAGTCCATTAAACCTGGTTTCGATCAATATTTTAGAGGATAACGCATGTTAGGTCTAGGTTAGGTCTGGGATTTTCACTCATCAGACTCATACTTTCGCGTTCTTCACATACTTCTTGAACAGATCCTGGGTTTTTTCTGGTTTGGAACACATAGTAATGTGGTACCACACTGAAACAGTCCATTAAACCTGGTCGTGATAAATATTTTAGAGGATAACGCATGTTACGTCAGGGTAAGGTCTAGGATTTGCCCTCATCAGGCTCATACTTTCGCATATTTCTAATACTTCATGGCGAGATCCTGGGCTATTTCTGGATTGCATCACGTAGTAATGTAGTACCTCACTGAAACAGTCGATTAACCCTGGTTTCGATCAATATTTTAGAGGATAACACATGTTAGGTCTAGGTTAGGCCTGGGATTTGACCTCATCAGACTCACACTTTCGCACACTTCACATACTCGTTGAACAGATCCTGGGTTTTTTCTAGTTTGGATCACGTAGTAATGTGGTACCACACTGAAACAGTCCATTAAACCTGGTTTCGATCAATATTTTTGAGGATAACGCATGTTAGGTCTGGATTAGGTCTAGGATTTGCCCTCGTCAGGATCATACTTTCGCATTTTTCACATACTCCTTGAACAGATCCTGGGTTTTTTCTGGTTTGGAACACATAGTAATGTGGTACCACACTGAAACAGTCCATTAAACCTGGTTTGGATCAATATTTTAGAGGATAACGCATGTTAGGTCTAGGTTAGGTCTGGGATTTTCACTCATCAGACTCATACTTTCGCATTCTTCACATACTTGTTGAGCGGATCCTGGGTTTTTTCTGGTTTGGTTCACGTAGTAATGTGGTACCACACTGAAACAGTCGATTAAACCTGGTTTGGAACAATATTTTAGAGGATAACGCAAGTTAGGTCTGGGATAGGTCTGGGATTTGACCTCATCAGACTCATACTTTCGCACACTTCACATACTCGTTGAACAGATCCTGGGTTATTTTCTGGTTTGGATCACATAGTAATGTGGTACCACACTGAAACAGTCGATTAAACCAGGTTTCGATCAATATTTTAGAGGATAACGCATGTTAGGTCTAGGTTAGGCCTGGGATTTTCACTCATCAGACTCATACTTTCGCATTCTTCACATACTTGTTGAACGGATCCTGGGTTTTTTCTGGTTTGGATCACGAAGTAGTGTGGTACCACACTGAAACAGTCCATTAAACCTGGTTTCGCTCAATATTTTAGAGGATAACGCATGTTAGGTCTAGGTTAGGTCTGGGATTTGCTCTCATCAGGCTCATTCTTTCGCATATTTCTCATACTTGATGGCTAGATCATGGGCTTTTTCTGGATTGCATCACGTAGTAATGTAGTACCACACTGAAACAGTCAATGAAACCTGGTTTCCATCAATATTTTAGAGGACAACGCAAGTTAGGTCTAGGTAAGGCCTGGGATTTTCACTGATCAGACTCATACTTTCGCATTCTTCACATACTTGTTGAACGGATCCTGGGTTTTTGCTGCTTTTGATCACGTAGTAAATAGGTACCACACTGAAACAGTCCATTAAACCTGGTTTGCATCAATATTTTAGAGGATAACGCTTGTTAGGTCTAGGTTAGCCCCGAGATTTTCACTCATCAGACTCATACTTCCGCATTCTTCACATACTTGATGAACGGATCCTGGGTTTTTTCTGGTTTGGTTCACGTAGTAATGTGGTACCACACTGAAACATTCAATAAAACCTGGTCTTGATAAATATTTTAGAGGATAACGCATGTTAGGTCTGGGTCAGGTCTAGAATTTGCCCACATCATGCTCATACTTTCGCATCTTTCTCATATATCATGGCTAGATCCTGGGCTATTTCTGGATTGTAGCACGTAGTAATTTGGTACCACGCTGAAACAGTCCATTAAACCTGGTTTCGATCAATATTTTAGAGGATAATGCATGTTAGGTCTGGGTCAGGTCTAGAATTTGCCCACATCATGCTCATACTTTCGCATCTTTCTCATATATCATGGCTAGATCCTGGGCTATTTCTGGATTGTAGCACGTAGTAATGTGGTACCACACTGAAACTGTTGATTAAACCTGGTTTCGATCAATATTTTTGAGGATAACGCATGTTAGGTCTAGGTTAGGTCTGGGATTTTCACTCATCAGACTCATACTTTCGCATTCTTCACATACTTGTTGAGCGGATCCTGGGTTTTTTCTGGTTTGGTTCACGTAGTAATGTGGTACCACACTGAAACAGTCCATTAAACCTGGTTTCGATCAATATTTTAGAGGATAATGCATGTTAGGTCTGGGATAGGTCTGGGATTCGCCCTGATCAGGCTCATACTTTCGCGTTCTTCACATACTTCTTGAACAGATCCTGGGTTTTTTCTGGTTTGGAACACATAGTAATGTGGTACCACACTGAAACAGTCCATTAAACCTGGTTTCGATCAATATTTTAGAGGATAATGCATGTTAGGTCTAGGTTAGGCCTGGGATTTGCCCTCATCAGGGTCATACTTTCGCGTTTTTCACATACTTGTTGAACAGATACTGGGTTTTTTTTTGGTTTGGATCACGTAGTAATGTGGTACCACACTGAAACAGTCGATTAACCCTGGTTTCGAACAATATTTTAGAGGATAACGCAAGTTAGGTCTAGGTTAGGCCTGGGATTTGACATCATCAGACTCATACTTTCGCACACTACACATACTCGTTGAACAGATCCTGGGTTTTTTCTGGTTTGGAACACATAGTAATGTGGTACCACACTGAAACAGTCCATTAAACCTGGTTTCGATCAATATTTTAGAGGATAATGCATGTTAGGTCTGGGATAGGTCTGGGATTCGCCCGCATCAGGCCCATACTTTCGCGTTTTTCACATACTTCTTGAACAGATCCTGGGTTTTTTCTGGTTTGGAACACATAGTAATGTGGTACCACACTGAAACAGTCCATTAAACCTGGTTTGGATCAATATTTTAGAGGATAACGCATGTTAGGTCTAGGTTAGGTCTGGGATTTTCACTCATCAGACTCATACTTTCGCATTCTTCACATACTTGTTGAGCGGATCCTGGGTTTTTTCTGGTTTGGTTCACGTAGTAATGTGGTACCACACTGAAACAGTCGATTAAACCTGGTTTCGAACAATATTTTAGAGGATAACGCAAGTTAGGTCTGGGATAGGTCTGGGATTTGACCTCATCAGACTCACACTTTCGCACACTTCACATACTCGTTGAACAGATCCTGGGTTTTTTCTAGTTTGGATCACGTAGTAATGTGGTACCACACTGAAACAGTCCATTAAACCTGGTTTCGATCAATATTTTTGAGGATAACGCATGTTAGGTCTGGATTAGGTCTAGGATTTGCCCTCGTCAGGATCATACTTTCGCATTTTTCACATACTCCTTGAACAGATCCTGGGTTTTTTCTGGTTTGGAACACATAGTAATGTGGTACCACACTGAAACAGTCCATTAAACCTGGTTTCGCTCAATATTTTAGAGGATAACGCATGTTAGGTCTAGGTTAGGTCTGGGATTTGCTCTCATCAGGCTCATTCTTTCGCATATTTCTCATACTTGATGGCTAGATCATGGGCTTTTTCTGGATTGCATCACGTAGTAATGTAGTACCACACTGAAACAGTCAATGAAACCTGGTTTCCATCAATATTTTAGAGGACAACGCAAGTTAGGTCTAGGTAAGGCCTGAGATTTTCACTGATCAGACTCATACTTTCGCATTCTTCACATACTTGTTGAACGGATCCTGGGTTTTTTCTGCTTTTGATCACGTAGTAAATAGGTACCACACTGAAGCAGTCCATTAAACCTGGTTTGCATCAATATTTTAGAGGATAACGCTTGTTAGGTCTAGGTTAGCCCCGAGATTTTCACTCATCAGACTCATACTTCCGCATTCTTCACATACTTGATGAACGGATCCTGGGTTTTTTCTGGTTTGGTTCACGTAGTAATGTGGTACCACACTGAAACATTCAATAAAACCTGGTCTTGATAAATATTTTAGAGGATAACGCATGTTAGGTCTGGGTCAGGTCTAGAATTTGCCCACATCATGCTCATACTTTCGCATCTTTCTCATATATCATGGCTAGATCCTGGGCTATTTCTGGATTGTAGCACGTAGTAATGTGGTACCACGCTGAAACAGTCCATTAAACCTGGTTTCGATCAATATTTTTGAGGATAATGCATGTTAGGTCTAGGTTAGGCCTGGGATTTGCCCTCATCAGGGTCATACTTTCGCAGTTTTAACATACATGTTGACCTGATCGACGGTTTTTTCTGCTTTGGATCGCGTAGTAAAGTGGTACCACACTGAAACAGTCCATTAAACCTGGTTTCGATCAATATTTTGGAGGATAACGCAATTTAGGTCTGGGATAGGTCTGGGATTCGCCCTCATCAGGCTCATACTTTCGCGTTTTTCACATACTTCTTGAACAGATCCTGGGTTTTTTCTGGTTTGGAACACATAGCAATGTGGTACCACACTGAAACAGTCCATCAAACCTGGTTTCGATCAATATTTTTGAGGATAACGCATGTTAGGTCTGGGTTAGGTCTAGGATTTGCCCTCGTCAGGATCATACTTTCGCATTTTTCACATACTCCTTGAACAGATCCTGGGTTTCTTCTGGTTTGGAACACATAGTAATGTGGTACCACACTGAAACAGTCCATTAAACCTGGTTTCGATCAATATTTTAGAGGATAACGCATGTTAGGTCTAGGTTAGGTCTGGGATTTTCACTCATCAGACTCATACTTTCGCGTTCTTCACATACTTCTTGAACAGATCCTGGGTTTTTTCTGGTTTGGAACACATAGTAATGTGGTACCACACTGAAACAGTCCATTAAACCTGGTCGTGATAAATATTTTAGAGGATAACGCATGTTACGTCAGGGTAAGGTCTAGGATTTGCCCTCATCAGGCTCATACTTTCGCATATTTCTAATACTTCATGGCGAGATCCTGGGCTATTTCTGGATTGCATCACGTAGTAATGTAGTACCTCACTGAAACAGTCGATTAACCCTGGTTTCGATCAATATTTTAGAGGATAACACATGTTAGGTCTAGGTTAGGCCTGGGATTTGACCTCATCAGACTCACACTTTCGCACACTTCACATACTCGTTGAACAGATCCTGGGTTTTTTCTAGTTTGGATCACGTAGTAATGTGGTACCACACTGAAACAGTCCATTAAACCTGGTTTCGATCAATATTTTTGAGGATAACGCATGTTAGGTCTGGATTAGGTCTAGGATTTGCCCTCGTCAGGATCATACTTTCGCATTTTTCACATACTCCTTGAACAGATCCTGGGTTTTTTCTGGTTTGGAACACATAGTAATGTGGTACCACACTGAAACAGTCCATTAAACCTGGTTTGGATCAATATTTTAGAGGATAACGCATGTTAGGTCTAGGTTAGGTCTGGGATTTTCACTCATCAGACTCATACTTTCGCATTCTTCACATACTTGTTGAGCGGATCCTGGGTTTTTTCTGGTTTGGTTCACGTAGTAATGTGGTACCACACTGAAACAGTCGATTAAACCTGGTTTGGAACAATATTTTAGAGGATAACGCAAGTTAGGTCTGGGATAGGTCTGGGATTTGACCTCATCAGACTCATACTTTCGCACACTTCACATACTCGTTGAACAGATCCTGGGTTATTTTCTGGTTTGGATCACATAGTAATGTGGTACCACACTGAAACAGTCGATTAAACCAGGTTTCGATCAATATTTTAGAGGATAACGCATGTTAGGTCTAGGTTAGGCCTGGGATTTTCACTCATCAGACTCATACTTTCGCATTCTTCACATACTTGTTGAACGGATCCTGGGTTTTTTCTGGTTTGGATCACGAAGTAGTGTGGTACCACACTGAAACAGTCCATTAAACCTGGTTTCGCTCAATATTTTAGAGGATAACGCATGTTAGGTCTAGGTTAGGTCTGGGATTTGCTCTCATCAGGCTCATTCTTTCGCATATTTCTCATACTTGATGGCTAGATCATGGGCTTTTTCTGGATTGCATCACGTAGTAATGTAGTACCACACTGAAACAGTCAATGAAACCTGGTTTCCATCAATATTTTAGAGGACAACGCAAGTTAGGTCTAGGTAAGGCCTGGGATTTTCACTGATCAGACTCATACTTTCGCATTCTTCACATACTTGTTGAACGGATCCTGGGTTTTTGCTGCTTTTGATCACGTAGTAAATAGGTACCACACTGAAACAGTCCATTAAACCTGGTTTGCATCAATATTTTAGAGGATAACGCTTGTTAGGTCTAGGTTAGCCCCGAGATTTTCACTCATCAGACTCATACTTCCGCATTCTTCACATACTTGATGAACGGATCCTGGGTTTTTTCTGGTTTGGTTCACGTAGTAATGTGGTACCACACTGAAACATTCAATAAAACCTGGTCTTGATAAATATTTTAGAGGATAACGCATGTTAGGTCTGGGTCAGGTCTAGAATTTGCCCACATCATGCTCATACTTTCGCATCTTTCTCATATATCATGGCTAGATCCTGGGCTATTTCTGGATTGTAGCACGTAGTAATTTGGTACCACGCTGAAACAGTCCATTAAACCTGGTTTCGATCAATATTTTAGAGGATAACGCATGTTAGGTCTAGGTTAGGCCTGGGATTTGCCCTCATCAGGGTCATACTTTCGCGTTTTTCACATACTTGTTGAACAGCTCCTGGGTTTTTTTCTGGTTTGGATCACGTAGTAATGTGGTACCACACTGAAACTGTTGATTAAACCTGGTTTCGATCAATATTTTTGAGGATAACGCATGTTAGGTCTAGGTTAGGTCTGGGATTTTCACTCATCAGACTCATACTTTCGCATTCTTCACATACTTGTTGAGCGGATCCTGGGTTTTTTCTGGTTTGGTTCACGTAGTAATGTGGTACCACACTGAAACAGTCCATTAAACCTGGTTTCGATCAATATTTTAGAGGATAATGCATGTTAGGTCTGGGATAGGTCTGGGATTCGCCCTGATCAGGCTCATACTTTCGCATTCTTCACATACTTGTTGAGCGGATCCTGGGTTTTTTCTGGTTTGGTTCACGTAGTAATGTGGTACCACACTGAAACAGTCCATTAAACCTGGTTTCGAACAATATTTTAGAGGATAACGCAAGTTAGGTCTGGGATAGGTCTGGGATTTGACCTCATCAGACTCATACTTTCGCGTTCTTCACATACTTCTTGAACAGATCCTGGGTTTTTTCTGGTTTGGAACACATAGTAATGTGGTACCACACTGAAACAGTCCATTAAACCTGGTCGTGATAAATATTTTAGAGGATAACGCATGTTACGTCAGGGTAAGGTCTAGGATTTGCCCTCATCAGGCTCATACTTTCGCATATTTCTAATACTTCATGGCGAGATCCTGGGCTATTTCTGGATTGCATCACGTAGTAATGTAGTACCTCACTGAAACAGTCGATTAACCCTGGTTTCGATCAATATTTTAGAGGATAACACATGTTAGGTCTAGGTTAGGCCTGGGATTTGACCTCATCAGACTCACACTTTCGCACACTTCACATACTCGTTGAACAGATCCTGGGTTTTTTCTAGTTTGGATCACGTAGTAATGTGGTACCACACTGAAACAGTCCATTAAACCTGGTTTCGATCAATATTTTTGAGGATAACGCATGTTAGGTCTGGATTAGGTCTAGGATTTGCCCTCGTCAGGATCATACTTTCGCATTTTTCACATACTCCTTGAACAGATCCTGGGTTTTTTCTGGTTTGGAACACATAGTAATGTGGTACCACACTGAAACAGTCCATTAAACCTGGTTTGGATCAATATTTTAGAGGATAACGCATGTTAGGTCTAGGTTAGGTCTGGGATTTTCACTCATCAGACTCATACTTTCGCATTCTTCACATACTTGTTGAGCGGATCCTGGGTTTTTTCTGGTTTGGTTCACGTAGTAATGTGGTACCACACTGAAACAGTCGATTAAACCTGGTTTGGAACAATATTTTAGAGGATAACGCAAGTTAGGTCTGGGATAGGTCTGGGATTTGACCTCATCAGACTCATACTTTCGCACACTTCACATACTCGTTGAACAGATCCTGGGTTATTTTCTGGTTTGGATCACATAGTAATGTGGTACCACACTGAAACAGTCGATTAAACCAGGTTTCGATCAATATTTTAGAGGATAACGCATGTTAGGTCTAGGTTAGGCCTGGGATTTTCACTCATCAGACTCATACTTTCGCATTCTTCACATACTTGTTGAACGGATCCTGGGTTTTTTCTGGTTTGGATCACGAAGTAGTGTGGTACCACACTGAAACAGTCCATTAAACCTGGTTTCGCTCAATATTTTAGAGGATAACGCATGTTAGGTCTAGGTTAGGTCTGGGATTTGCTCTCATCAGGCTCATTCTTTCGCATATTTCTCATACTTGATGGCTAGATCATGGGCTTTTTCTGGATTGCATCACGTAGTAATGTAGTACCACACTGAAACAGTCAATGAAACCTGGTTTCCATCAATATTTTAGAGGACAACGCAAGTTAGGTCTAGGTAAGGCCTGGGATTTTCACTGATCAGACTCATACTTTCGCATTCTTCACATACTTGTTGAACGGATCCTGGGTTTTTGCTGCTTTTGATCACGTAGTAAATAGGTACCACACTGAAACAGTCCATTAAACCTGGTTTGCATCAATATTTTAGAGGATAACGCTTGTTAGGTCTAGGTTAGCCCCGAGATTTTCACTCATCAGACTCATACTTCCGCATTCTTCACATACTTGATGAACGGATCCTGGGTTTTTTCTGGTTTGGTTCACGTAGTAATGTGGTACCACACTGAAACATTCAATAAAACCTGGTCTTGATAAATATTTTAGAGGATAACGCATGTTAGGTCTGGGTCAGGTCTAGAATTTGCCCACATCATGCTCATACTTTCGCATCTTTCTCATATATCATGGCTAGATCCTGGGCTATTTCTGGATTGTAGCACGTAGTAATTTGGTACCACGCTGAAACAGTCCATTAAACCTGGTTTCGATCAATATTTTAGAGGATAATGCATGTTAGGTCTGGGTCAGGTCTAGAATTTGCCCACATCATGCTCATACTTTCGCATCTTTCTCATATATCATGGCTAGATCCTGGGCTATTTCTGGATTGTAGCACGTAGTAATGTGGTACCACACTGAAACTGTTGATTAAACCTGGTTTCGATCAATATTTTTGAGGATAACGCATGTTAGGTCTAGGTTAGGTCTGGGATTTTCACTCATCAGACTCATACTTTCGCATTCTTCACATACTTGTTGAGCGGATCCTGGGTTTTTTCTGGTTTGGTTCACGTAGTAATGTGGTACCACACTGAAACAGTCCATTAAACCTGGTTTCGATCAATATTTTAGAGGATAATGCATGTTAGGTCTGGGATAGGTCTGGGATTCGCCCTGATCAGGCTCATACTTTCGCATTCTTCACATACTTGTTGAGCGGATCCTGGGTTTTTTCTGGTTTGGTTCACGTAGTAATGTGGTACCACACTGAAACAGTCGATTAAACCTGGTTTCGAACAATATTTTAGAGGATAACGCAAGTTAGGTCTGGGATAGGTCTGGGATTTGACCTCATCAGACTCATACTTTCGCACACTTCACATACTCGTTGAACAGATCCTGGGTTATTTTCTGGTTTGGATCACATAGTAATGTGGTACCACACTGAAACAGTCGATTGAACCAGGTTTCGATCAATATTTTAGAGGATAACGCATGTTAGGTCTAGGTTAGGCCTGGGATTTTCACTCATCAGACTCATACTTTCGCATTCTTCACATACTTGTTGAACGGATCCTGGGTTTTTTCTGGTTTGGATCACGAAGTAGTGTGGTACCACACTGAAACAGTCCATTAAACCTGGTTTCGCTCAATATTTTAGAGGATAACGCATGTTAGGTCTAGGTTAGGTCTGGGATTTGCTCTCATCAGGCTCATTCTTTCGCAGATTTCTCATACTTGATGGCTAGATCATGGGCTTTTTCTGGATTGCATCACGTAGTAATGTAGTACCACACTGAAACAGTCAATGAAACCTGGTTTCCATCAATATTTTAGAGCACAACGCAAGTTAGGTCTAGGTAAGGCCTGAGATTTTCACTGATCAGACTCATACTTTCGCATTCTTCACATACTTGTTGAACGGATCCTGGGTTTTTTCTGCTTCTGATCACGTAGTAAATAGGTACCACACTGAAACAGTCCATTAAACCTGGTTTGCATCAATATTTTAGAGGATAACGCTTGTTAGGTCTAGGTTAGCCCCGAGATTTTCACTCATCAGACTCATACTTCCGCATTCTTCACATACTTGATGAACGGATCCTGGGTTTTTTCTGGTTTGGTTCACGTAGTAATGTGGTACCACACTGAAACATTCAATAAAACCTGGTCTTGATAAATATTTTAGAGGATAACGCATGTTAGGTCTGGGTCAGGTCTAGGATTTGCCCTCGTCAGGATCATACTTTCGCATTTTTCACATACTCCTTGAACAGATCCTGGGTTTCTTCTGGTTTGGAACACATAGTAATGTGGTACCACACTGAAACAGTCCATTAAACCTGGTTTCGATCAATATTTTAGAGGATAACGCATGTTAGGTCTGGGATAGGTCTGGGATTTGACCTCATCAGACTCATACTTTCGCATTTTTCACATACTCCTTGAACAGATCCTGGGTTTCTTCTGGTTTGGAACACATAGTAATGTGGTACCACACTGAAACAGTCCATTAAACCTGGTTTCGATCAATATTTTAGAGGATAACGCATGTTAGGTCTAGGTTAGGTCTGGGATTTTCACTCATCAGACTCATACTTTCGCGTTCTTCACATACTTCTTGAACAGATCCTGGGTTTTTTCTGGTTTGGAACACATAGTAATGTGGTACCACACTGAAACAGTCCATTAAACCTGGTCGTGATAAATATTTTAGAGGATAACGCATGTTACGTCAGGGTAAGGTCTAGGATTTGCCCTCATCAGGCTCATACTTTCGCATATTTCTAATACTTCATGGCGAGATCCTGGGCTATTTCTGGATTGCATCACGTAGTAATGTAGTACCTCACTGAAACAGTCGATTAACCCTGGTTTCGATCAATATTTTAGAGGATAACACATGTTAGGTCTAGGTTAGGCCTGGGATTTGACCTCATCAGACTCACACTTTCGCACACTTCACATACTCGTTGAACAGATCCTGGGTTTTTTCTAGTTTGGATCACGTAGTAATGTGGTACCACACTGAAACAGTCCATTAAACCTGGTTTCGATCAATATTTTTGAGGATAACGCATGTTAGGTCTGGATTAGGTCTAGGATTTGCCCTCGTCAGGATCATACTTTCGCATTTTTCACATACTCCTTGAACAGATCCTGGGTTTTTTCTGGTTTGGAACACATAGTAATGTGGTACCACACTGAAACAGTCCATTAAACCTGGTTTGGATCAATATTTTAGAGGATAACGCATGTTAGGTCTAGGTTAGGTCTGGGATTTTCACTCATCAGACTCATACTTTCGCATTCTTCACATACTTGTTGAGCGGATCCTGGGTTTTTTCTGGTTTGGTTCACGTAGTAATGTGGTACCACACTGAAACAGTCGATTAAACCTGGTTTGGAACAATATTTTAGAGGATAACGCAAGTTAGGTCTGGGATAGGTCTGGGATTTGACCTCATCAGACTCATACTTTCGCACACTTCACATACTCGTTGAACAGATCCTGGGTTATTTTCTGGTTTGGATCACATAGTAATGTGGTACCACACTGAAACAGTCGATTAAACCAGGTTTCGATCAATATTTTAGAGGATAACGCATGTTAGGTCTAGGTTAGGCCTGGGATTTTCACTCATCAGACTCATACTTTCGCATTCTTCACATACTTGTTGAACGGATCCTGGGTTTTTTCTGGTTTGGATCACGAAGTAGTGTGGTACCACACTGAAACAGTCCATTAAACCTGGTTTCGCTCAATATTTTAGAGGATAACGCATGTTAGGTCTAGGTTAGGTCTGGGATTTGCTCTCATCAGGCTCATTCTTTCGCATATTTCTCATACTTGATGGCTAGATCATGGGCTTTTTCTGGATTGCATCACGTAGTAATGTAGTACCACACTGAAACAGTCAATGAAACCTGGTTTCCATCAATATTTTAGAGGACAACGCAAGTTAGGTCTAGGTAAGGCCTGGGATTTTCACTGATCAGACTCATACTTTCGCATTCTTCACATACTTGTTGAACGGATCCTGGGTTTTTGCTGCTTTTGATCACGTAGTAAATAGGTACCACACTGAAACAGTCCATTAAACCTGGTTTGCATCAATATTTTAGAGGATAACGCTTGTTAGGTCTAGGTTAGCCCCGAGATTTTCACTCATCAGACTCATACTTCCGCATTCTTCACATACTTGATGAACGGATCCTGGGTTTTTTCTGGTTTGGTTCACGTAGTAATGTGGTACCACACTGAAACATTCAATAAAACCTGGTCTTGATAAATATTTTAGAGGATAACGCATGTTAGGTCTGGGTCAGGTCTAGAATTTGCCCACATCATGCTCATACTTTCGCATCTTTCTCATATATCATGGCTAGATCCTGGGCTATTTCTGGATTGTAGCACGTAGTAATTTGGTACCACGCTGAAACAGTCCATTAAACCTGGTTTCGATCAATATTTTAGAGGATAATGCATGTTAGGTCTGGGTCAGGTCTAGAATTTGCCCACATCATGCTCATACTTTCGCATCTTTCTCATATATCATGGCTAGATCCTGGGCTATTTCTGGATTGTAGCACGTAGTAATGTGGTACCACACTGAAACTGTTGATTAAACCTGGTTTCGATCAATATTTTTGAGGATAACGCATGTTAGGTCTAGGTTAGGTCTGGGATTTTCACTCATCAGACTCATACTTTCGCATTCTTCACATACTTGTTGAGCGGATCCTGGGTTTTTTCTGGTTTGGTTCACGTAGTAATGTGGTACCACACTGAAACAGTCCATTAAACCTGGTTTCGATCAATATTTTAGAGGATAATGCATGTTAGGTCTGGGATAGGTCTGGGATTCGCCCTGATCAGGCTCATACTTTCGCGTTCTTCACATACTTCTTGAACAGATCCTGGGTTTTTTCTGGTTTGGAACACATAGTAATGTGGTACCACACTGAAACAGTCCATTAAACCTGGTTTCGATCAATATTTTAGAGGATAATGCATGTTAGGTCTAGGTTAGGCCTGGGATTTGCCCTCATCAGGGTCATACTTTCGCGTTTTTCACATACTTGTTGAACAGATACTGGGTTTTTTTTTGGTTTGGATCACGTAGTAATGTGGTACCACACTGAAACAGTCGATTAACCCTGGTTTCGAACAATATTTTAGAGGATAACGCAAGTTAGGTCTAGGTTAGGCCTGGGATTTGACATCATCAGACTCATACTTTCGCACACTACACATACTCGTTGAACAGATCCTGGGTTTTTTCTGGTTTGGAACACATAGTAATGTGGTACCACACTGAAACAGTCCATTAAACCTGGTTTCGATCAATATTTTAGAGGATAATGCATGTTAGGTCTGGGATAGGTCTGGGATTCGCCCGCATCAGGCCCATACTTTCGCGTTTTTCACATACTTCTTGAACAGATCCTGGGTTTTTTCTGGTTTGGAACACATAGTAATGTGGTACCACACTGAAACAGTCCATTAAACCTGGTTTGGATCAATATTTTAGAGGATAACGCATGTTAGGTCTAGGTTAGGTCTGGGATTTTCACTCATCAGACTCATACTTTCGCATTCTTCACATACTTGTTGAGCGGATCCTGGGTTTTTTCTGGTTTGGTTCACGTAGTAATGTGGTACCACACTGAAACAGTCGATTAAACCTGGTTTCGGACAATATTTTAGAGGATAACGCAAGTTAGGTCTGGGATAGGTCTGGGATTTGACCTCATCAGACTCACACTTTCGCACACTTCACATACTCGTTGAACAGATCCTGGGTTTTTTCTAGTTTGGATCACGTAGTAATGTGGTACCACACTGAAACAGTCCATTAAACCTGGTTTCGATCAATATTTTTGAGGATAACGCATGTTAGGTCTGGATTAGGTCTAGGATTTGCCCTCGTCAGGATCATACTTTCGCATTTTTCACATACTCCTTGAACAGATCCTGGGTTTTTTCTGGTTTGGAACACATAGTAATGTGGTACCACACTGAAACAGTCCATTAAACCTGGTTTCGCTCAATATTTTAGAGGATAACGCATGTTAGGTCTAGGTTAGGTCTGGGATTTGCTCTCATCAGGCTCATTCTTTCGCATATTTCTCATACTTGATGGCTAGATCATGGGCTTTTTCTGGATTGCATCACGTAGTAATGTAGTACCACACTGAAACAGTCAATGAAACCTGGTTTCCATCAATATTTTAGAGGACAACGCAAGTTAGGTCTAGGTAAGGCCTGAGATTTTCACTGATCAGACTCATACTTTCGCATTCTTCACATACTTGTTGAACGGATCCTGGGTTTTTTCTGCTTTTGATCACGTAGTAAATAGGTACCACACTGAAGCAGTCCATTAAACCTGGTTTGCATCAATATTTTAGAGGATAACGCTTGTTAGGTCTAGGTTAGCCCCGAGATTTTCACTCATCAGACTCATACTTCCGCATTCTTCACATACTTGATGAACGGATCCTGGGTTTTTTCTGGTTTGGTTCACGTAGTAATGTGGTACCACACTGAAACATTCAATAAAACCTGGTCTTGATAAATATTTTAGAGGATAACGCATGTTAGGTCTGGGTCAGGTCTAGAATTTGCCCACATCATGCTCATACTTTCGCATCTTTCTCATATATCATGGCTAGATCCTGGGCTATTTCTGGATTGTAGCACGTAGTAATGTGGTACCACGCTGAAACAGTCCATTAAACCTGGTTTCGATCAATATTTTTGAGGATAATGCATGTTAGGTCTAGGTTAGGCCTGGGATTTGCCCTCATCAGGGTCATACTTTCGCAGTTTTAACATACATGTTGACCAGATCGACGGTTTTTTCTGCTTTGGATCGCGTAGTAAAGTGGTACCACACTGAAACAGTCCATTAAACCTGGTTTCGATCAATATTTTGGAGGATAACGCAATTTAGGTCTGGGATAGGTCTGGGATTCGCCCTCATCAGGCTCATACTTTCGCGTTTTTCACATACTTCTTGAACAGATCCTGGGTTTTTTCTGGTTTGGAACACATAGCAATGTGGTACCACACTGAAACAGTCCATTAAACCTGGTTTCGCTCAATATTTTAGAGGATAACGCATGTTAGGTCTAGGTTAGGTCTGGGATTTGCTCTCATCAGGCTCATTCTTTCGCATATTTCTCATACTTGATGGCTAGATCATGGGCTTTTTCTGGATTGCATCACGTAGTAATGTAGTACCACACTGAAACAGTCAATGAAACCTGGTTTCCATCAATATTTTAGAGGACAACGCAAGTTAGGTCTAGGTAAGGCCTGGGATTTTCACTGATCAGACTCATACTTTCGCATTCTTCACATACTTGTTGAACGGATCCTGGGTTTTTGCTGCTTTTGATCACGTAGTAAATAGGTACCACACTGAAACAGTCCATTAAACCTGGTTTGCATCAATATTTTAGAGGATAACGCTTGTTAGGTCTAGGTTAGCCCCGAGATTTTCACTCATCAGACTCATACTTCCGCATTCTTCACATACTTGATGAACGGATCCTGGGTTTTTTCTGGTTTGGTTCACGTAGTAATGTGGTACCACACTGAAACATTCAATAAAACCTGGTCTTGATAAATATTTTAGAGGATAACGCATGTTAGGTCTGGGTCAGGTCTAGAATTTGCCCACATCATGCTCATACTTTCGCATCTTTCTCATATATCATGGCTAGATCCTGGGCTATTTCTGGATTGTAGCACGTAGTAATTTGGTACCACGCTGAAACAGTCCATTAAACCTGGTTTCGATCAATATTTTAGAGGATAATGCATGTTAGGTCTGGGTCAGGTCTAGAATTTGCCCACATCATGCTCATACTTTCGCATCTTTCTCATATATCATGGCTAGATCCTGGGCTATTTCTGGATTGTAGCACGTAGTAATGTGGTACCACACTGAAACTGTTGATTAAACCTGGTTTCGATCAATATTTTTGAGGATAACGCATGTTAGGTCTAGGTTAGGTCTGGGATTTTCACTCATCAGACTCATACTTTCGCATTCTTCACATACTTGTTGAGCGGATCCTGGGTTTTTTCTGGTTTGGTTCACGTAGTAATGTGGTACCACACTGAAACAGTCCATTAAACCTGGTTTCGATCAATATTTTAGAGGATAATGCATGTTAGGTCTGGGATAGGTCTGGGATTCGCCCTGATCAGGCTCATACTTTCGCGTTCTTCACATACTTCTTGAACAGATCCTGGGTTTTTTCTGGTTTGGAACACATAGTAATGTGGTACCACACTGAAACAGTCCATTAAACCTGGTTTCGATCAATATTTTAGAGGATAATGCATGTTAGGTCTAGGTTAGGCCTGGGATTTGCCCTCATCAGGGTCATACTTTCGCGTTTTTCACATACTTGTTGAACAGATACTGGGTTTTTTTTTGGTTTGGATCACGTAGTAATGTGGTACCACACTGAAACAGTCGATTAACCCTGGTTTCGAACAATATTTTAGAGGATAACGCAAGTTAGGTCTAGGTTAGGCCTGGGATTTGACATCATCAGACTCATACTTTCGCACACTACACATACTCGTTGAACAGATCCTGGGTTTTTTCTGGTTTGGAACACATAGTAATGTGGTACCACACTGAAACAGTCCATTAAACCTGGTTTCGATCAATATTTTAGAGGATAATGCATGTTAGGTCTGGGATAGGTCTGGGATTCGCCCGCATCAGGCCCATACTTTCGCGTTTTTCACATACTTCTTGAACAGATCCTGGGTTTTTTCTGGTTTGGAACACATAGTAATGTGGTACCACACTGAAACAGTCCATTAAACCTGGTTTGGATCAATATTTTAGAGGATAACGCATGTTAGGTCTAGGTTAGGTCTGGGATTTTCACTCATCAGACTCATACTTTCGCATTCTTCACATACTTGTTGAGCGGATCCTGGGTTTTTTCTGGTTTGGTTCACGTAGTAATGTGGTACCACACTGAAACAGTCGATTAAACCTGGTTTCGGACAATATTTTAGAGGATAACGCAAGTTAGGTCTGGGATAGGTCTGGGATTTGACCTCATCAGACTCACACTTTCGCACACTTCACATACTCGTTGAACAGATCCTGGGTTTTTTCTAGTTTGGATCACGTAGTAATGTGGTACCACACTGAAACAGTCCATTAAACCTGGTTTCGATCAATATTTTTGAGGATAACGCATGTTAGGTCTGGATTAGGTCTAGGATTTGCCCTCGTCAGGATCATACTTTCGCATTTTTCACATACTCCTTGAACAGATCCTGGGTTTTTTCTGGTTTGGAACACATAGTAATGTGGTACCACACTGAAACAGTCCATTAAACCTGGTTTCGCTCAATATTTTAGAGGATAACGCATGTTAGGTCTAGGTTAGGTCTGGGATTTGCTCTCATCAGGCTCATTCTTTCGCATATTTCTCATACTTGATGGCTAGATCATGGGCTTTTTCTGGATTGCATCACGTAGTAATGTAGTACCACACTGAAACAGTCAATGAAACCTGGTTTCCATCAATATTTTAGAGGACAACGCAAGTTAGGTCTAGGTAAGGCCTGAGATTTTCACTGATCAGACTCATACTTTCGCATTCTTCACATACTTGTTGAACGGATCCTGGGTTTTTTCTGCTTTTGATCACGTAGTAAATAGGTACCACACTGAAGCAGTCCATTAAACCTGGTTTGCATCAATATTTTAGAGGATAACGCTTGTTAGGTCTAGGTTAGCCCCGAGATTTTCACTCATCAGACTCATACTTCCGCATTCTTCACATACTTGATGAACGGATCCTGGGTTTTTTCTGGTTTGGTTCACGTAGTAATGTGGTACCACACTGAAACATTCAATAAAACCTGGTCTTGATAAATATTTTAGAGGATAACGCATGTTAGGTCTGGGTCAGGTCTAGAATTTGCCCACATCATGCTCATACTTTCGCATCTTTCTCATATATCATGGCTAGATCCTGGGCTATTTCTGGATTGTAGCACGTAGTAATGTGGTACCACGCTGAAACAGTCCATTAAACCTGGTTTCGATCAATATTTTTGAGGATAATGCATGTTAGGTCTAGGTTAGGCCTGGGATTTGCCCTCATCAGGGTCATACTTTCGCAGTTTTAACATACATGTTGACCAGATCGACGGTTTTTTCTGCTTTGGATCGCGTAGTAAAGTGGTACCACACTGAAACAGTCCATTAAACCTGGTTTCGATCAATATTTTGGAGGATAACGCAATTTAGGTCTGGGATAGGTCTGGGATTCGCCCTCATCAGGCTCATACTTTCGCGTTTTTCACATACTTCTTGAACAGATCCTGGGTTTTTTCTGGTTTGGAACACATAGCAATGTGGTACCACACTGAAACAGTCCATCAAACCTGGTTTCGATCAATATTTTTGAGGATAACGCATGTTAGGTCTGGGTTAGGTCTAGGATTTGCCCTCGTCAGGATCATACTTTCGCATTTTTCACATACTCCTTGAACAGATCCTGGGTTTCTTCTGGTTTGGAACACATAGTAATGTGGTACCACACTGAAACAGTCCATTAAACCTGGTTTCGATCAATATTTTAGAGGATAACGCATGTTAGGTCTAGGTTAGGTCTGGGATTTTCACTCATCAGACTCATACATTCGCGTTCTTCACATACTTCTTGAACAGATCCTGGGTTTTTTCTGGTTTGGAACACATAGTAATGTGGTACCACACTGAAACAGTCCATTAAACCTGGTCGTGATAAATATTTTAGAGGATAACGCATGTTACGTCAGGGTAAGGTCTAGGATTTGCCCTCATCAGGCTCATACTTTCGCATATTTCTAATACTTCATGGCGAGATCCTGGGCTATTTCTGGATTGCATCACGTAGTAATGTAGTACCTCACTGAAACAGTCGATTAACCCTGGTTTCGATCAATATTTTAGAGGATAACACATGTTAGGTCTAGGTTAGGCCTGGGATTTGACCTCATCAGACTCACACTTTCGCACACTTCACATACTCGTTGAACAGATCCTGGGTTTTTTCTAGTTTGGATCACGTAGTAATGTGGTACCACACTGAAACAGTCCATTAAACCTGGTTTGGATCAATATTTTAGAGGATAACGCATGTTAGGTCTAGGTTAGGTCTGGGATTTTCACTCATCAGACTCATACTTTCGCATTCTTCACATACTTGTTGAGCGGATCCTGGGTTTTTTCTGGTTTGGTTCACGTAGTAATGTGGTACCACACTGAAACAGTCGATTAAACCTGGTTTCGAACAATATTTTAGAGGATAACGCAAGTTAGGTCTGGGATAGGTCTGGGATTTTCACTCATCAGACTCATACTTTCGCATTCTTCACATACTTGTTGAGCGGATCCTGGGTTTTTTCTGGTTTGGTTCACATAGTAATGTGGTACCACACTGAAACAGTCGATTAAACCAGGTTTCGATCAATATTTTAGAGGATAACGCATGTTAGGTCTAGGTTAGGCCTGGGATTTTCACTCATCAGACTCATACTTTCGCATTCTTCACATACTTGTTGAACGGATCCTGGGTTTTTTCTGGTTTGGATCACGAAGTAGTGTGGTACCACACTGAAACAGTCCATTAAACCTGGTTTCGCTCAATATTTTAGAGGATAACGCATGTTAGGTCTAGGTTAGGTCTGGGATTTGCTCTCATCAGGCTCATTCTTTCGCATATTTCTCATACTTGATGGCTAGATCATGGGCTTTTTCTGGATTGCATCACGTAGTAATGTAGTACCACACTGAAACAGTCAATGAAACCTGGTTTCCATCAATATTTTAGAGGACAACGCAAGTTAGGTCTAGGTAAGGCCTGGGATTTTCACTGATCAGACTCATACTTTCGCATTCTTCACATACTTGTTGAACGGATCCTGGGTTTTTGCTGCTTTTGATCACGTAGTAAATAGGTACCACACTGAAACAGTCCATTAAACCTGGTTTGCATCAATATTTTAGAGGATAACGCTTGTTAGGTCTAGGTTAGCCCCGAGATTTTCACTCATCAGACTCATACTTCCGCATTCTTCACATACTTGATGAACGGATCCTGGGTTTTTTCTGGTTTGGTTCACGTAGTAATGTGGTACCACACTGAAACATTCAATAAAACCTGGTCTTGATAAATATTTTAGAGGATAACGCATGTTAGGTCTGGGTCAGGTCTAGAATTTGCCCACATCATGCTCATACTTTCGCATCTTTCTCATATATCATGGCTAGATCCTGGGCTATTTCTGGATTGTAGCACGTAGTAATTTGGTACCACGCTGAAACAGTCCATTAAACCTGGTTTCGATCAATATTTTAGAGGATAACGCATGTTAGGTCTAGGTTAGGCCTGGGATTTGCCCTCATCAGGGTCATACTTTCGCGTTTTTCACATACTTGTTGAACAGCTCCTGGGTTTTTTTCTGGTTTGGATCACGTAGTAATGTGGTACCACACTGAAACTGTTGATTAAACCTGGTTTCGATCAATATTTTTGAGGATAACGCATGTTAGGTCTAGGTTAGGTCTGGGATTTTCACTCATCAGACTCATACTTTCGCATTCTTCACATACTTGTTGAGCGGATCCTGGGTTTTTTCTGGTTTGGTTCACGTAGTAATGTGGTACCACACTGAAACAGTCCATTAAACCTGGTTTCGATCAATATTTTAGAGGATAATGCATGTTAGGTCTGGGATAGGTCTGGGATTCGCCCTGATCAGGCTCATACTTTCGCATTCTTCACATACTTGTTGAGCGGATCCTGGGTTTTTTCTGGTTTGGTTCACGTAGTAATGTGGTACCACACTGAAACAGTCCATTAAACCTGGTTTCGAACAATATTTTAGAGGATAACGCAAGTTAGGTCTGGGATAGGTCTGGGATTTGACCTCATCAGACTCATACTTTCGCGTTCTTCACATACTTCTTGAACAGATCCTGGGTTTTTTCTGGTTTGGAACACATAGTAATGTGGTACCACACTGAAACAGTCCATTAAACCTGGTCGTGATAAATATTTTAGAGGATAACGCATGTTACGTCAGGGTAAGGTCTAGGATTTGCCCTCATCAGGCTCATACTTTCGCATATTTCTAATACTTCATGGCGAGATCCTGGGCTATTTCTGGATTGCATCACGTAGTAATGTAGTACCTCACTGAAACAGTCGATTAACCCTGGTTTCGATCAATATTTTAGAGGATAACACATGTTAGGTCTAGGTTAGGCCTGGGATTTGACCTCATCAGACTCACACTTTCGCACACTTCACATACTCGTTGAACAGATCCTGGGTTTTTTCTAGTTTGGATCACGTAGTAATGTGGTACCACACTGAAACAGTCCATTAAACCTGGTTTCGATCAATATTTTTGAGGATAACGCATGTTAGGTCTGGATTAGGTCTAGGATTTGCCCTCGTCAGGATCATACTTTCGCATTTTTCACATACTCCTTGAACAGATCCTGGGTTTTTTCTGGTTTGGAACACATAGTAATGTGGTACCACACTGAAACAGTCCATTAAACCTGGTTTGGATCAATATTTTAGAGGATAACGCATGTTAGGTCTAGGTTAGGTCTGGGATTTTCACTCATCAGACTCATACTTTCGCATTCTTCACATACTTGTTGAGCGGATCCTGGGTTTTTTCTGGTTTGGTTCACGTAGTAATGTGGTACCACACTGAAACAGTCGATTAAACCTGGTTTGGAACAATATTTTAGAGGATAACGCAAGTTAGGTCTGGGATAGGTCTGGGATTTGACCTCATCAGACTCATACTTTCGCACACTTCACATACTCGTTGAACAGATCCTGGGTTATTTTCTGGTTTGGATCACATAGTAATGTGGTACCACACTGAAACAGTCGATTAAACCAGGTTTCGATCAATATTTTAGAGGATAACGCATGTTAGGTCTAGGTTAGGCCTGGGATTTTCACTCATCAGACTCATACTTTCGCATTCTTCACATACTTGTTGAACGGATCCTGGGTTTTTTCTGGTTTGGATCACGAAGTAGTGTGGTACCACACTGAAACAGTCCATTAAACCTGGTTTCGCTCAATATTTTAGAGGATAACGCATGTTAGGTCTAGGTTAGGTCTGGGATTTGCTCTCATCAGGCTCATTCTTTCGCATATTTCTCATACTTGATGGCTAGATCATGGGCTTTTTCTGGATTGCATCACGTAGTAATGTAGTACCACACTGAAACAGTCAATGAAACCTGGTTTCCATCAATATTTTAGAGGACAACGCAAGTTAGGTCTAGGTAAGGCCTGGGATTTTCACTGATCAGACTCATACTTTCGCATTCTTCACATACTTGTTGAACGGATCCTGGGTTTTTGCTGCTTTTGATCACGTAGTAAATAGGTACCACACTGAAACAGTCCATTAAACCTGGTTTGCATCAATATTTTAGAGGATAACGCTTGTTAGGTCTAGGTTAGCCCCGAGATTTTCACTCATCAGACTCATACTTCCGCATTCTTCACATACTTGATGAACGGATCCTGGGTTTTTTCTGGTTTGGTTCACGTAGTAATGTGGTACCACACTGAAACATTCAATAAAACCTGGTCTTGATAAATATTTTAGAGGATAACGCATGTTAGGTCTGGGTCAGGTCTAGAATTTGCCCACATCATGCTCATACTTTCGCATCTTTCTCATATATCATGGCTAGATCCTGGGCTATTTCTGGATTGTAGCACGTAGTAATTTGGTACCACGCTGAAACAGTCCATTAAACCTGGTTTCGATCAATATTTTAGAGGATAATGCATGTTAGGTCTGGGTCAGGTCTAGAATTTGCCCACATCATGCTCATACTTTCGCATCTTTCTCATATATCATGGCTAGATCCTGGGCTATTTCTGGATTGTAGCACGTAGTAATGTGGTACCACACTGAAACTGTTGATTAAACCTGGTTTCGATCAATATTTTTGAGGATAACGCATGTTAGGTCTAGGTTAGGTCTGGGATTTTCACTCATCAGACTCATACTTTCGCATTCTTCACATACTTGTTGAGCGGATCCTGGGTTTTTTCTGGTTTGGTTCACGTAGTAATGTGGTACCACACTGAAACAGTCCATTAAACCTGGTTTCGATCAATATTTTAGAGGATAATGCATGTTAGGTCTGGGATAGGTCTGGGATTCGCCCTGATCAGGCTCATACTTTCGCATTCTTCACATACTTGTTGAGCGGATCCTGGGTTTTTTCTGGTTTGGTTCACGTAGTAATGTGGTACCACACTGAAACAGTCGATTAAACCTGGTTTCGAACAATATTTTAGAGGATAACGCAAGTTAGGTCTGGGATAGGTCTGGGATTTGACCTCATCAGACTCATACTTTCGCACACTTCACATACTCGTTGAACAGATCCTGGGTTATTTTCTGGTTTGGATCACATAGTAATGTGGTACCACACTGAAACAGTCGATTGAACCAGGTTTCGATCAATATTTTAGAGGATAACGCATGTTAGGTCTAGGTTAGGCCTGGGATTTTCACTCATCAGACTCATACTTTCGCATTCTTCACATACTTGTTGAACGGATCCTGGGTTTTTTCTGGTTTGGATCACGAAGTAGTGTGGTACCACACTGAAACAGTCCATTAAACCTGGTTTCGCTCAATATTTTAGAGGATAACGCATGTTAGGTCTAGGTTAGGTCTGGGATTTGCTCTCATCAGGCTCATTCTTTCGCAGATTTCTCATACTTGATGGCTAGATCATGGGCTTTTTCTGGATTGCATCACGTAGTAATGTAGTACCACACTGAAACAGTCAATGAAACCTGGTTTCCATCAATATTTTAGAGCACAACGCAAGTTAGGTCTAGGTAAGGCCTGAGATTTTCACTGATCAGACTCATACTTTCGCATTCTTCACATACTTGTTGAACGGATCCTGGGTTTTTTCTGCTTCTGATCACGTAGTAAATAGGTACCACACTGAAACAGTCCATTAAACCTGGTTTGCATCAATATTTTAGAGGATAACGCTTGTTAGGTCTAGGTTAGCCCCGAGATTTTCACTCATCAGACTCATACTTCCGCATTCTTCACATACTTGATGAACGGATCCTGGGTTTTTTCTGGTTTGGTTCACGTAGTAATGTGGTACCACACTGAAACATTCAATAAAACCTGGTCTTGATAAATATTTTAGAGGATAACGCATGTTAGGTCTGGGTCAGGTCTAGAATTTGCCCACATCATGCTCATACTTTCGCATCTTTCTCATACATCATGGCTAGATCCTGGGCTATTTCTGGATTGTAGCACGTAGTAATGTGGTACCACGCTGAAACAGTCCATTAAACCTGGTTTCGATCAATATTTTTGAGGATAACGCATGTTAGGTCTGGGATAGGTCTGGGATTTGCCCTCATGCGGGACATACTTTCGCATTTTTCCGTACATGTTGAACAGATCCTGGGTTTTTTCTGGATTGGTTCGCGCAGTAATGTGGTACCACACTGAAACAGTCCACTAAACCTGGTTTCGATCAATATTTTAGAGGATAACGAAAGTTATGTCTAGGTTAGGCCTGGGATTTGGACTCATCAGGGTCATACTTTCGCAGTTTTAACATACATGTTGTCCTAATCCAGGGTTTTTTCTGCTTTGGATCACGTAGTAATGTGGTACCACACTGAAACAGTCCATTAAACCTGGTTTCGATGAATATTTTAGAGGATAACGCATGTTAGGTCTGGGATAGGTCTAGGATTTGCCCTCATCAGGCTCATACTTTCGCATATTTTTCATACTTCATGGCTAGATCCTGGGCTTTTTCTGGTTTGGATCACGTAGTAATGTGGTACCACACGGAAACAGTCCATTAAACCTGGTTTCGATCGATATTTTAGAAGATAACGCATGTTAGGTCTAGGATAGGCCTGGGATTTGCCCTCATCAGACACATAATTTCGCATTCTTTACGTACTTGTTGAACAGCTCCTGGGTTTTTTTCTGGTTTGGATCACGTAGTAATGTGGTACCACACTGAAACTGTTGATTAAACCTGGTTTCGATCAATATTTTTGAGGATAACGCATGTTAGGTCTAGGTTAGGCCTGGGATTTGCCCTCATCAGGGTCATACTTTCGCAGTTTTAACATACATGTTGACCTGATCGACGGTTTTTTCTGCTTTGGATCGCGTAGTAAAGTGGTACCACACTGAAACAGTCCATTAAACCTGGTTTCGATCAATATTTTGGAGGATAACGCAATTTAGGTCTGGGATAGGTCTGGGATTCGCCCTCATCAGGCTCATACTTTCGCGTTTTTCACATACTTCTTGAACAGATCCTGGGTTTTTTCTGGTTTGGAACACATAGCAATGTGGTACCACACTGAAACAGTCCATTAAACCTGGTTTGGATCAATATTTTAGAGGATAATGCATGTTAGGTCTAGGTTAGGCCTGGGATTTGCCCTCATCAGGGTCATACTTTCGCAGTTTTAACATACATGTTGACCTGATCGACGGTTTTTTCTGCTTTGGATCGCGTAGTAAAGTGGTACCACACTGAAACAGTCCATTAAACCTGGTTTCGATCAATATTTTGGAGGATAACGCAATTTAGGTCTGGGATAGTTCTGGGATTCGCCCTCATCAGGCTCATACTTTCGCGTTTTTCACATACTTCTTGAACAGATCCTGGGTTTTTTCTGGTTTGGAACACATAGCAATGTGGTACCACACTGAAACAGTCCATTAAACCTGGTTTCGATCAATATTTTTGAGGATAACGCATGTTAGGTCTGGGTTAGGTCTAGGATTTGCCCTCGTCAGGATCATACTTTCGCATTTTTCACATACTCCTTGAACAGATCCTGGGTTTTTTCTGGTTTGGAACACATAGTAATGTGGTAGCACACTGAAACAGTCCATTAAACCTGGTTTCGATCAATATTTTAGAGGATAACGCATGTTAGGTCTAGGTTAGGCCTGGGATTTTCACTCATCAGACTCATACTTTCGCATTCTTCACATACTTGTTGAACGGATCCTGGGTTTTTTCTGGTTTGGATCACGAAGTAGTGTGGTACCACACTGAAACAGTCCATTAAACCTGGTTTCGCTCAATATTTTAGAGGATAACGCATGTTAGGTCTAGGTTAGGTCTGGGATTTGCTCTCATCAGGCTCATTCTTTCGCATATTTCTCATACTTGATGGCTAGATCATGGGCTTTTTCTGGATTGCATCACGTAGTAATGTAGTACCACACTGAAACAGTCAATGAAACCTGGTTTCCATCAATATTTTAGAGGACAACGCAAGTTAGGTCTAGGTAAGGCCTGAGATTTTCACTGATCAGACTCATACTTTCGCATTCTTCACATACTTGTTGAACGGATCCTGGGTTTTTTCTGCTTCTGATCACGTAGTAAATAGGTACCACACTGAAACAGTCCATTAAACCTGGTTTGCATCAATATTTTAGAGGATAACGCTTGTTAGGTCTAGGTTAGCCCCGAGATTTTCACTCATCAGACTCATACTTCCGCATTCTTCACATACTTGATGAACGGATCCTGGGTTTTTTCTGGTTTGGTTCACGTAGTAATGTGGTACCACACTGAAACATTCAATAAAACCTGGTCTTGATAAATATTTTAGAGGATAACGCATGTTAGGTCTGGGTCAGGTCTAGAATTTGCCCACATCATGCTCATACTTTCGCATCTTTCTCATACATCATGGCTAGATCCTGGGCTATTTCTGGATTGTAGCACGTAGTAATGTGGTACCACGCTGAAACAGTCCATTAAACCTGGTTTCGATCAATATTTTTGAGGATAACGCATGTTAGGTCTGGGATAGGTCTGGGATTTGCCCTCATGCGGGACATACTTTCGCATATTTTTCATACTTCATGGCTAGATCCTGGGCTTTTTCTGGTTTGGATCACGTAGTAATGTGGTACCACACGGAAACAGTCCATTAAACCTGGTTTCGATCGATATTTTAGAAGATAACGCATGTTAGGTCTAGGATAGGCCTGGGATTTGCCCTCATCAGACACATAATTTCGCATTCTTTACGTACTTGTTGAACAGCTCCTGGGTTTTTTTCTGGTTTGGATCACGTAGTAATGTGGTACCACACTGAAACTGTTGATTAAACCTGGTTTCGATCAATATTTTTGAGGATAACGCATGTTAGGTCTAGGTTAGGCCTGGGATTTGCCCTCATCAGGGTCATACTTTCGCAGTTTTAACATACATGTTGACCTGATCGACGGTTTTTTCTGCTTTGGATCGCGTAGTAAAGTGGTACCACACTGAAACAGTCCATTAAACCTGGTTTCGATCAATATTTTGGAGGATAACGCAATTTAGGTCTGGGATAGGTCTGGGATTTGCCCTCATCAGGCTCATACTTTCGCGTTTTTCACATACATCTTGAACAGATCCTGGGTTTTTTCTGGTTTGTAACACATAGCAATGTGGTACCACACTGAAACAGTCCATTAAACCTGGTTTCGATCAATATTTTAGAGGATAATGCATGTTAGGTCTAGGTTAGGCCTGGGATTTGCCCTCATCAGGGTCATACTTTCGCAGTTTTAACATACATGTTGACCTGATCGACGGTTTTTTCTGCTTTGGATCGCGTAGTAAAGTGGTACCACACTGAAACAGTCCATTAAACCTGGTTTCGATCAATATTTTGGAGGATAACGCAATTTAGGTCTGGGATAGGTCTGGGATTCGCCCTCATCAGGCTCATACTTTCGCGTTTTTCACATACTTCTTGAACAGATCCTGGGTTTTTTCTGGTTTGGAACACATAGCAATGTGGTACCACACTGAAACAGTCCATTAAACCTGGTTTCGATCAATATTTTTGAGGATAACGCATGTTAGGTCTGGGTTAGGTCTAGGATTTGCCCTCGTCAGGATCATACTTTCGCATTTTTCACATTCTCCTTGAACAGATCCTGGGTTTTTTCTGGTTTGGAACACATAGTAATGTGGTACCACACTGAAACAGTCCATTAAACCTGGTTTCGATCAATATTTTAGAGGATAACGCATGTTAGGTCTAGGTTAGGTCTGGGATTTTCACTCATCAGACTCATACTTTCGCATTCTTCACATACTTGTTGAGCGGATCCTGGGTTTTTTCTGGTTTGGTTCACGTTGTAATGTGGTACCACACTGAAACAGTCGATTAAACCTGGTTTCGAACAATATTTTAGAGGATAACGCAAGTTAGGTCTGGGATAGGTCTGGGATTTGACCTCATCAGACTCATACTTTCGCACACTTCACATACTCGTTGAACAGATCCTGGGTTATTTTCTGGTTTGGATCACATAGTAATGTGGTACCACACTGAAACAGTCGATTAAACCAGGTTTCGATCAATATTTTAGAGGATAACGCATGTTAGGTCTAGGTTAGGCCTGGGATTTTCACTCATCAGACTCATACTTTCGCATTCTTCACATACTTGTTGAACGGATCCTGGGTTTTTTCTGGTTTGGATCACGACGTAGTGTGGTACCACACTGAAACAGTCCATTAAACCTGGTTTCGATCAATGTTTTAGAGGATAATGCATGTTAGGTCTAGGTTAGGCCTGGGATTTGCCCTCATCAGGGTCATACTTTCGCGTTTTTCACATACTTGTTGAACAGATACTGGGTTTTTTTTTGGTTTGGATCACGTAGTAATGTGGAACCACACTGAAACAGTCGATTAACCCTGGTTTCGAACAATATTTTAGAGGATAACGCAAGTTAGGTCTAGGTTAGGCCTGGGATTTGACATCATCAGACTCATACTTTCGCACACTTCACATACTCGTTGAACAGATCCTGGGTTTTTTCTGGTTTGGAACACATAGTAATGTGGTACCACACTGAAACAGTCCATTAAACCTGGTTTCGATCAATATTTTAGAGGATAATGCATGTTAGGTCTGGGATAGGTCAGGGATTCGCCCTCATCAGGCTCATACTTTCGCGTTTTTCACATACTTCTTGAACAGATCCTGGGTTTTTTCTGGTTTGGAACACATAGTAATGTGGTACCACACTGAAACAGTCCATTAAACCTGGTTTCGATCAATATTTTAGAGGATAATGCATGTTAGGTCTAGGTTAGACCTGGGATTTGCCCTCATCAGGGTCATACTTTCGCGTTTTTCACATACTTGTTGAACAGCTCCTGGGTTTTTTTCTGGTTTGGATCACGTAGTAATGTGGTACCACACTGAAACTGTTGATTAAACCTGGTTTCGATCAATATTTTTGAGGATAACGCATGTTAGGTCTAGGTTAGGCCTGGGATTTGCCCTCATCAGGGTCATACTTTCGCAGTTTTAACATACATGTTGACCTGATCGACGGTTTTTTCTGCTTTGGATCGCGTAGTAAAGTGGTACCACACTGAAACAGTCCATTAAACCTGGTTTCGATCAATATTTTGGAGGATAACGCAATTTAGGTCTGGGATAGGTCTGGGATTCGCCCTCATCAGGCTCATACTTTCGCGTTTTTCACATACTTCTTGAACAGATCCTGGGTTTTTTCTGGTTTGGAACACATGGTAATGTGGTACCGCACTGAAACAGTCCATTAAACCTGGTTTCGATCAATATTTTAGAGGATAATGCATGTTAGGTCTAGGTTAGGCCTGGGATTTGCCCTCATCAGGGTCATACTTTCGCGTTTTTCACATACTTGTTGAACAGATACTGGGTTTTTTTTTGGTTTGGATCACGTAGTAATGTGGTACCACACTGAAACAGTCGATTAACCCTGGTTTCGAACAATATTTTAGAGGATAACGCAAGTTAGGTCTAGGTTAGGCCTGGGATTTGACCTCATCAGACTCATACTTTCGCACACTTCACATACTCGTTGAACAGATCCTGGGTTTTTTCTGGTTTCGAACACATAGTAATGTGGTACCACACTGAAACAGTCCATTAAACCTGGTCTTGATAAATATTTTAGAGGATAACGCATGTTACGTCAGGGTAAGGTCTAGGATTTGCCCTCATCAGGCTCATACTTTCGCATATTTCTAATACTTCATGGCTAGATCCTGGGCTATTTCTGGATTGCATCACGTAGTAATGTAGTACCTCACTGAAACAGTCGATTAACCCTGGTTTCGATCAATATTTTAGAGGATAACACATGTTAGATCTAGGTTAGGCCTGGGATTTGACCTCATCAGACTCATACTTTCGCACACTTCACATACTCGTTGAACAGATCCTGGGTTTTTTCTGGTTTGGAACACATAGTAATGTGGTACCACACTGAAACAGTCCATTAAACCTGGTTTCGATCAATATTTTAGAGAATAATTCATGGTAGGTCTAGGTTAGGCCTGAGATTTTCACTGATCAGACTCATAGCTTCGCATTCTTCACATACTTGTTGAACTGATCCCGGGTTCTTTCTGGTTTGGATCACGTAGTAATGTGGTACCACACTGAAACAGTCGATTAAACCTGGGTTCGATCAATATTTTAGAGGATAACGCAAGTTAGGTCTGGGATAGGTCTGGGATTTGCCCTCATCAGGATCATCCTTTCGCATTTTTCACATACTTGTTGAACAGATCCTGGGCATTTTCTGGATTGGATCACGTAGTAATGAAGCACGTCACTGAAACAGTCAATTAAACCTGGTTTCCATCAATATTTTAGAGGACAACGCATGTTAGGTCTAGGTTAGGCCGGGGATTTTCACTCATCAGACTCATACTTTCGCATTCTTCACATGCTTGTTGAACGGATCCTGGGTTTTTTCTGGTTTGCATCATGTAGTAAAGTGGTACCAGACTGAAGCAGTCCATTAAACCTGGTTTGGATCAATATTTTAGAGGATAACGCATGTTACGTTTGGTTAGGTCTAGGATGTTCCCTCATCAGGCTCATACTTTCGCATATTTCTCATACTTCATGGCTAGATCCTGGGCTGTTTCTGGATTGTATCACGTAGTAATGCGGTACCACGTTGAAACAGTCAATTAAACCTGGTTTCGATCAATATTTTAGAGGATAACGCAAGTTAGGTCTGGGATAGGTCTGGGATTCGCCCTCATCAGGCTCATACTTTCGCGTTTTTCACGTACTTGTTGAACTGATCCTGGGTTTTTTCTGGTTTTCATCACGTAGTAAAGTGGTACCAGACTGAAGCAGTCCATTAAACCTGGTTTGGATCAATATTTTAGAGGACAACGCATGTTACGTTTGGTTTGGTCTAGGATGTTCCCTCATCAGGCTCATACTTTCGCATATTTCTCATACTTCATGGCTAGATCCTGGGCTGTTTCTGGATTGTATCACGTAGTAATGCGGTACCACGCTGCAACAGTCAATTAATCCTGGTTTCGATCAATATTTTAGAGGATAACGCAAGTTAGGTCTGGGATAGGTCTGAGATTCGCCCTCATCAGGGTCATACTTTCGCGTTTTTCACGTACTTGTTGAACAGATCCTGGGTTTTTTCTGGTTTGGGTCACGTAGTAATGTGGTACCACACTGAAATAGTCGATTAAACCAGGTTTCGATTAATAATTTTGAGGATAACGCATGTTAGGTCTAGGTTAGGCCTGGGATTTTCACTCATCAGACTCATACTTTCGCGTTCTTCACATACTTGTTGAACGGATCCTGGTTTTTTTCTGGTTTGGATCACGTAGTAATGTGGGACCACACTGAAACAGTCAATTAAACCTGGTCATGATAAATATTTTAGAGGATAACGCATGTTAGGTCTGGGTTAGGTCTAGGCTTTGCACTCGTCAGGCTCATACTTTCGCATGTTTCTCATACTTCATGGCTAGATCCTGGGCTATTTCTGGATTGGACACGTAGTAATGTGGTACCACACTGAAACAGTCAATTAAACATGGTTTCGATCAATATTTTAGAGGATAACGCAAGTTTGGTCTGGGATAGGTCTGGGATTTGCCCTCATCAGGCTCATACTTTCGCGTTTTTCACATACTTGTTGAACAGATCCTGGGTTTTTTCTGGTTTGGGTCATGTAGTAATGTGGTACCACACTGAAACAGTCGATTAAACCAGGTTTCGATCAATATTTTTGAGGATAACGCATGTTAGGTCTAGGTTAGGCCGGGGTTTTTCACTCATCACACGCATACTTTCGCATTCTTCACATACTTGTTGAACGGATCCTGGGTTTTTACTGGTTTGGATCACGTAGTAATGAAGTGCAACACTGAAACAGTCAATAAACCTGGTTTCCATCAATATTTTAGAGGACAACGCATGTTAGGTCTATGTTGGGCCTGGGATTTGCCCTCATCAGACTCATACTTTCGCACACTTCACATACTCGTTGAACAGATCCTGGGTTATTTTCTGGTTTGGATGACATAGTAATGTGGTACCACACTGAAACAATCGATTAAACCTGGTTTCGATCAATATTTTTGAGGATAACGCATGTTAAGCCTAGGCTAGGCCTGGGATTTTCACTCATCAGACTCATACTTTCGCATTCTTCACATACTTGTTGAACGGATCCTGGGTTTTTTCTGGTTTGGATCACGTAGTAATCTGGGACCACACTGAAACAATCAATTAAACCTGGTCTTGATAAATATTTTAGAGGGTAATGCATGTTAGGTCTGGGTTAGGTCTAGGATTTGCCCTCGTCAGGCTCATACTTTCGCATATTTCTCATACTTCATGGCTAGATCCTGGGCTATTTCTGGATTGGATCTCGTAGTAATGAAGTACAACACTGAAACAGTCGATTGAACCAGGTTTCTATCAATATTTTTGAGGATAACGCAAGTTAGGTCTGGGATGGGTCTGGGATTTGCCGTCATCAGGCTCATACTTTCGCGTTTTTCACATACTTGTTGAACAGATCCTGGGTTTTTTTCTGGTTTGGATCACGTAGTAATGTGGTACCACACTGAAACAGTCGATTAAACCTGGTTTCGATCAATATTTTTGAGGATAACGCATGTTAGGTCTAGGTTAGGCCGGGGTTTTTCACTCATCACACTCATACTTTCGCATTCTTCACATACATGTTGAACGGATCCTGGATTTTTACTGGTTTGGATCACGTAGTAATGAAGTGCAACACTGATACAGTCAATTAAACCTGGTTTCCATCAATATTTTAGAGAATAATTCATGTTAGGTCTAGGTTAGGTCTGGGATTTGCTCTCATCAGGCTCATTCTTTCGCATATTTTTCATACTTGATGGCTAGATCCTGGGCTTTTTCTGGATTGCATCACGAAGTAATGAAGTACAACACTGAAACAGTCGATTAAACCTGGTATCCATCAATATCTTAGAGGACAACGCAAGTTAGGTCTTGGATAGGTCTGGGATTTGCCCTCATCAGGCTCATACTTTCGCATACTTCACATACTTGTTGAACGGATCCTGGGTTTTTTCTGGTTTGGATCACGTAGTAATATGGGACCACACTGAAACAATCAATTAAACCTGGTCTTGATAAATATTTTAGAGGATAACGCATGTTAGGTCTGGGTTAGGTCTAGGATTTGCCCTCGTCAGGCTCATACTTTCGCATATTTCTCATACTTCATGGCTGGATCCTGGGCTATTACTGGATTGGATCACGTAGTAATGTGGTACCACACTGAAACAGGCAATTAAACCTGGTTTCGATGAATATTTTAGAGAATAATTCATGTTAGGTCTGGGTTAGGTCTGGGATTTGCTCTCATCAGACTCATACTTTCGCATTCTTCACATACTTGTTGAACGGATCCTGGGTTTTTTCTGGTTTGGAACACGTAGTAATGTGGGACCACACTGAAACGATCAATTAAACCTGGGCTTGATAAATATTTTAGAGGATAACGCATGTTAGGTCTGGGATAGGTCTGGGATTTGCCCTCATCAGAATCATACTTTCGCATATTTCTCATACTTCATGGCTGGATCCTGGGCTATTACTGGATTGGATCACGTAGTAATGTGGTACCACACTGAAACAGTCAATTAAACCTGGTTTCGATGAATATTTTAGAGAATAATTCATGTTAGGTCTGGGTTAGGTCTGGGATTTGCTCTCATCAGACTCATACTTTCGCACTCTTCACATGCTCGTTGAACAGATCCTGGGTTATTTTCTGGTTTGGATCACATAGTAATGTGGTACCACACTGAAACAGACGATTAAACCAGGTTTCGATAAATATTTTTGAGGATAACGCATGTTAGGTCTAGGTCAGGCCGGGGTTTTTCACTCATCACACTCATACTTTCGCATTCTTCACATACTTGTTGAACGGATCCTGGGTTTTTACTGGTTTGGATCACGTAGTAATGAAGTGCAACACTGAAACAGTCAATAAACCTGGTTTCCATCAATATTTTAGAGGACAACGCATGTTAGGTCTAGGTTAGGCCTGGGATTTGCCCACATCAGGGTCATACTTTCGCAGTTTTAACATACATGTTGACCTGATCGAGGGTTTTTTCTGCTTTGGATCACTCAGTAAAGTGGTACCACACTGAAACAGTCCATTAAATCTGGTTTGGATCAATATTTTAGAGGATAACGCATGTTAGCTCTGGGATAGGTCTGGGATTTGCCCTCATCAGACTCATACTTTCGCACACTTCACATACTCGTTGAACAGATCCTGGGTTATTTTCTGGTTTGGATCATATAGTAATGTGGTACCACACTGAAACATTCAATTAAACCTGGTCTTGATAAATATTTTAGAGGATAACGCAAGTTAGGTTTGGGTTAGGTCTTGGATTTGCCCTCATCAGGCTCATACTTTCGCATATTTCTCATACTTCATGGCTAGACCCTGGGCTGTTTCTGGATTGTATCACGTAGTAAAGTGGTACCACGCTGAAACAGTCAATTAAACCTGATTTCGATCAATATTTTAGAGGATAACGCAAGTTAGGTCTGGGATAGGTCAGGGATTCACTCTCATCAGGCTCATACTTTCGCATATTTCTCATACTTGATGGCGAGATCCTGGGTTTTTTCCGGTTTGGGTCACGTAGTAGTGTGGTACCACATTGAAACAGTCCATTAAACCTGGTTCGGATCAATATTTTTTAGGATAACGCAAGTTAGGTCTAGGTTAGGCCGGGGATTTTCACTCATCAGACTCATACTTTCGCATTCTTCACTTACTTGTAGAACGGATCCTGGGTTTTTACTGGTTAGGATCACGTAGTAATGTGGTACCACACTGAAACATTCAATTAAACCTGGTCTTGATAAATATTTTAGAGGATAACGCAAGTTAGGTCTGGGATGGGTCTGGGATTTGCCGTCATCAGGCTCATACTTTCGCGTATTTCACATACTTGTGTAACAGATCCTGGGTTTTTTCTGGTTTGGATCACGTAGTAGTGTGGTACCACACTGAAACAGTCCATTAAACCTGGTTTGGATCAATATTTTAGAGGATAACGCATGTTAAGTCTAGGTTAGGTCTGTGATTTTCACTCATCAGACTCATACTTTCGCATTCTTCACATACTTGTTGAACGGATCCTGGGTTTTTTCTGGTTTGGATCACGTAGTAATGTGGGACCACACTGAGACAGTCCATTAAACCTGGTTTCGATCAATATTTATTAGGATAACGCACGTTAGGTCTAGGTTAGGCCGGGGATTTGCCCTCATCAGGGTCATACTTTCGCAGTTTTAACATACATGTTGACCTGATCGACGGTTTTTTCTGCTTTGGATCGCGTAGTAAAGTGGTACCACACTGAAACAGTCCATTAAACCTGGTTTCGATCAATATTTTGGAGGATAACGCAATTTAGGTCTGGGATAGGTCTGGGATTCGCCCTCATCAGGCTCATACTTTCGCGTTTTTCACATACTTCTTGAACAGATCCTGGGTTTTTTCTGGTTTGGAACACATGGTAATGTGGTACCGCACTGAAACAGTCCATTAAACCTGGTTTCGATCAATATTTTAGAGGATAATGCATGTTAGGTCTAGGTTAGGCCTGGGATTTGCCCTCATCAGGGTCATACTTTCGCGTTTTTCACATACTTGTTGAACAGATACTGGGTTTTTTTTTGGTTTGGATCACGTAGTAATGTGGTACCACACTGAAACAGTCGATTAACCCTGGTTTCGAACAATATTTTAGAGGATAACGCAAGTTAGGTCTAGGTTAGGCCTGGGATTTGACCTCATCAGACTCATACTTTCGCACACTTCACATACTCGTTGAACAGATCCTGGGTTTTTTCTGGTTTCGAACACATAGTAATGTGGTACCACACTGAAACAGTCCATTAAACCTGGTCTTGATAAATATTTTAGAGGATAACGCATGTTACGTCAGGGTAAGGTCTAGGATTTGCCCTCATCAGGCTCATACTTTCGCATATTTCTAATACTTCATGGCTAGATCCTGGGCTATTTCTGGATTGCATCACGTAGTAATGTAGTACCTCACTGAAACAGTCGATTAACCCTGGTTTCGATCAATATTTTAGAGGATAACACATGTTAGATCTAGGTTAGGCCTGGGATTTGACCTCATCAGACTCATACTTTCGCACACTTCACATACTCGTTGAACAGATCCTGGGTTTTTTCTGGTTTGGAACACATAGTAATGTGGTACCACACTGAAACAGTCCATTAAACCTGGTTTCGATCAATATTTTAGAGAATAATTCATGGTAGGTCTAGGTTAGGCCTGAGATTTTCACTGATCAGACTCATAGCTTCGCATTCTTCACATACTTGTTGAACTGATCCCGGGTTCTTTCTGGTTTGGATCACGTAGTAATGTGGTACCACACTGAAACAGTCGATTAAACCTGGGTTCGATCAATATTTTAGAGGATAACGCAAGTTAGGTCTGGGATAGGTCTGGGATTTGCCCTCATCAGGATCATCCTTTCGCATTTTTCACATACTTGTTGAACAGATCCTGGGCATTTTCTGGATTGGATCACGTAGTAATGAAGCACGTCACTGAAACAGTCAATTAAACCTGGTTTCCATCAATATTTTAGAGGACAACGCATGTTAGGTCTAGGTTAGGCCGGGGATTTTCACTCATCAGACTCATACTTTCGCATTCTTCACATGCTTGTTGAACGGATCCTGGGTTTTTTCTGGTTTGCATCATGTAGTAAAGTGGTACCAGACTGAAGCAGTCCATTAAACCTGGTTTGGATCAATATTTTAGAGGATAACGCATGTTACGTTTGGTTAGGTCTAGGATGTTCCCTCATCAGGCTCATACTTTCGCATATTTCTCATACTTCATGGCTAGATCCTGGGCTGTTTCTGGATTGTATCACGTAGTAATGCGGTACCACGTTGAAACAGTCAATTAAACCTGGTTTCGATCAATATTTTAGAGGATAACGCAAGTTAGGTCTGGGATAGGTCTGGGATTCGCCCTCATCAGGCTCATACTTTCGCGTTTTTCACGTACTTGTTGAACTGATCCTGGGTTTTTTCTGGTTTTCATCACGTAGTAAAGTGGTACCAGACTGAAGCAGTCCATTAAACCTGGTTTGGATCAATATTTTAGAGGACAACGCATGTTACGTTTCGTTTGGTCTAGGATGTTCCCTCATCAGGCTCATACTTTCGCATATTTCTCATACTTCATGGCTAGATCCTGGGCTGTTTCTGGATTGTATCACGTAGTAATGCGGTACCACGCTGCAACAGTCAATTAATCCTGGTTTCGATCAATATTTTAGAGGATAACGCAAGTTAGGTCTGGGATAGGTCTGAGATTCGCCCTCATCAGGGTCATACTTTCGCGTTTTTCACGTACTTGTTGAACAGATCCTGGGTTTTTTCTGGTTTGGGTCACGTAGTAATGTGGTACCACACTGAAATAGTCGATTAAACCAGGTTTCGATTAATAATTTTGAGGATAACGCATGTTAGGTCTAGGTTAGGCCTGGGATTTTCACTCATCAGACTCATACTTTCGCGTTCTTCACATACTTGTTGAACGGATCCTGGTTTTTTTCTGGTTTGGATCACGTAGTAATGTGGGACCACACTGAAACAGTCAATTAAACCTGGTCATGATAAATATTTTAGAGGATAACGCATGTTAGGTCTGGGTTAGGTCTAGGCTTTGCACTCGTCAGGCTCATACTTTCGCATGTTTCTCATACTTCATGGCTAGATCCTGGGCTATTTCTGGATTGGACACGTAGTAATGTGGTACCACACTGAAACAGTCAATTAAACATGGTTTCGATCAATATTTTAGAGGATAACGCAAGTTTGGTCTGGGATAGGTCTGGGATTTGCCCTCATCAGGCTCATACTTTCGCGTTTTTCACATACTTGTTGAACAGATCCTGGGTTTTTTCTGGTTTGGGTCATGTAGTAATGTGGTACCACACTGAAACAGTCGATTAAACCAGGTTTCGATCAATATTTTTGAGGATAACGCATGTTAGGTCTAGGTTAGGCCGGGGTTTTTCACTCATCACACGCATACTTTCGCATTCTTCACATACTTGTTGAACGGATCCTGGGTTTTTACTGGTTTGGATCACGTAGTAATGAAGTGCAACACTGAAACAGTCAATAAACCTGGTTTCCATCAATATTTTAGAGGACAACGCATGTTAGGTCTATGTTGGGCCTGGGATTTGCCCTCATCAGACTCATACTTTCGCACACTTCACATACTCGTTGAACAGATCCTGGGTTATTTTCTGGTTTGGATGACATAGTAATGTGGTACCACACTGAAACAATCGATTAAACCTTGGTTTCGATCAATATTTTTGAGGATAACGCATGTTAAGCCTAGGTTAGGCCTGGGATTTTCACTCATCAGACTCATACTTTCGCATTCTTCACATACTTGTTGAACGGATCCTGGGTTTTTTCTGGTTTGGATCACGTAGTAATCTGGGACCACACTGAAACAATCAATTAAACCTGGTCTTGATAAATATTTTAGAGGGTAATGCATGTTAGGTCTGGGTTAGGTCTAGGATTTGCCCTCGTCAGGCTCATACTTTCGCATATTTCTCATACTTCATGGCTAGATCCTGGGCTATTTCTGGATTGGATCTCGTAGTAATGAAGTACAACACTGAAACAGTCGATTGAACCAGGTTTCTATCAATATTTTTGAGGATAACGCAAGTTAGGTCTGGGATGGGTCTGGGATTTGCCGTCATCAGGCTCATACTTTCGCGTTTTTCACATACTTGTTGAACAGATCCTGGGTTTTTTTCTGGTTTGGATCACGTAGTAATGTGGTACCACACTGAAACAGTCGATTAAACCTGGTTTCGATCAATATTTTTGAGGATAACGCATGTTAGGTCTAGGTTAGGCCGGGGTTTTTCACTCATCACACTCATACTTTCGCATTCTTCACATACATGTTGAACGGATCCTGGATTTTTACTGGTTTGGATCACGTAGTAATGAAGTGCAACACTGATACAGTCAATTAAACCTGGTTTCCATCAATATTTTAGAGAATAATTCATGTTAGGTCTAGGTTAGGTCTGGGATTTGCTCTCATCAGGCTCATTCTTTCGCATATTTTTCATACTTGATGGCTAGATCCTGGGCTTTTTCTGGATTGCATCACGAAGTAATGAAGTACAACACTGAAACAGTCGATTAAACCTGGTATCCATCAATATCTTAGAGGACAACGCAAGTTAGGTCTTGGATAGGTCTGGGATTTGCCCTCATCAGGCTCATACTTTCGCATACTTCACATACTTGTTGAACGGATCCTGGGTTTTTTCTGGTTTGGATCACGTAGTAATATGGGACCACACTGAAACAATCAATTAAACCTGGTCTTGATAAATATTTTAGAGGATAACGCATGTTAGGTCTGGGTTAGGTCTAGGATTTGCCCTCGTCAGGCTCATACTTTCGCATATTTCTCATACTTCATGGCTGGATCCTGGGCTATTACTGGATTGGATCACGTAGTAATGTGGTACCACACTGAAACAGGCAATTAAACCTGGTTTCGATGAATATTTTAGAGAATAATTCATGTTAGGTCTGGGTTAGGTCTGGGATTTGCTCTCATCAGACTCATACTTTCGCATTCTTCACATACTTGTTGAACGGATCCTGGGTTTTTTCTGGTTTGGAACACGTAGTAATGTGGGACCACACTGAAACGATCAATTAAACCTGGGCTTGATAAATATTTTAGAGGATAACGCATGTTAGGTCTGGGATAGGTCTGGGATTTGCCCTCATCAGAATCATACTTTCGCATATTTCTCATACTTCATGGCTGGATCCTGGGCTATTACTGGATTGGATCACGTAGTAATGTGGTACCACACTGAAACAGTCAATTAAACCTGGTTTCGATGAATATTTTAGAGAATAATTCATGTTAGGTCTGGGTTAGGTCTGGGATTTGCTCTCATCAGACTCATACTTTCGCATTCTTCACATGCTCGTTGAACAGATCCTGGGTTATTTTCTGGTTTGGATCACATAGTAATGTGGTACCACACTGAAACAGACGATTAAACCAGGTTTCGATAAATATTTTTGAGGATAACGCATGTTAGGTCTAGGTCAGGCCGGGGTTTTTCACTCATCACACTCATACTTTCGCATTCTTCACATACTTGTTGAACGGATCCTGGGTTTTTACTGGTTTGGATCACGTAGTAATGAAGTGCAACACTGAAACAGTCAATAAACCTGGTTTCCATCAATATTTTAGAGGACAACGCATGTTAGGTCTAGGTTAGGCCTGGGATTTGCCCACATCAGGGTCATACTTTCGCAGTTTTAACATACATGTTGACCTGATCGAGGGTTTTTTCTGCTTTGGATCACTCAGTAAAGTGGTACCACACTGAAACAGTCCATTAAATCTGGTTTGGATCAATATTTTAGAGGATAACGCATGTTAGCTCTGGGATAGGTCTGGGATTTGCCCTCATCAGACTCATACTTTCGCACACTTCACATACTCGTTGAACAGATCCTGGGTTATTTTCTGGTTTGGATCATATAGTAATGTGGTACCACACTGAAACATTCAATTAAACCTGGTCTTGATAAATATTTTAGAGGATAACGCAAGTTAGGTTTGGGTTAGGTCTTGGATTTGCCCTCATCAGGCTCATACTTTCGCATATTTCTCATACTTCATGGCTAGACCCTGGGCTGTTTCTGGATTGTATCACGTAGTAAAGTGGTACCACGCTGAAACGGTCAATTAAACCTGATTTCGATCAATATTTTAGAGGATAACGCAAGTTAGGTCTAGGTTAGGCCGGGGATTTTCACTCATCAGACTCATACTTTCGCATTCTTCACTTACTTGTAGAACGGATCCTGGGTTTTTACTGGTTAGGATCACGTAGTAATGTGGTACCACACTGAAACATTCAATTAAACCTGGTCTTGATAAATATTTTAGAGGATAACGCAAGTTAGGTCTGGGATGGGTCTGGGATTTGCCGTCATCAGGCTCATACTTTCGCGTATTTCACATACTTGTTGAACAGATCCTGGGTTTTTTCTGGTTTGGATCACGTAGTAGTGTGGTACCACACTGAAACAGTCCATTAAACCTGGTTTGGATCAATATTTTAGAGGATAACGCATGTTAAGTCTAGGTTAGGTCTGTGATTTTCACTCATCAGACTCATACTTTCGCATTCTTCACATACTTGTTGAACGGATCCTGGGTTTTTTCTGGTTTGGATCACGTAGTAATGTGGGACCACACTGAGACAGTCCATTAAACCTGGTTTCGATCAATATTTATTAGGATAACGCACGTTAGGCCTAGGTTAGGCCGGGGATTTTCACTCATCAGACTCATACTTTCGCATTCTTCACATACTTGTTGAACGGATCCTGGGTTTTTTCTGGTTAGGATCACGTAGTAATGTGGTACCACACTGAAACATTCAATTAAACCTGGTCTTGATAAATATTTTAGAGGATAACGCAAGTTAGGTCTGGGATGGGTCTGGGATTTGCCGTCATCAGGCTCATACTTTCGCGTATTTCACATACTTGTTGAACAGATCCTGGGTTTTTTCTGGTTTGGATCACGTAGTAATGTGGGACCACACTGAGACAGTCCATTAAACCTGGTTTCGATCAATATTTATTAGGATAACGCAAGTTAGGTCTAGGTTTGTCCTGGGATTTTCACTCATCAGACTCATACTTTCGCATACTTCACATACTTGTTGAACGGATCCTGGGTTTTTTCTGGTTTGGATCACGTAGTAATATGGGACCACACTAAAACAATCAATTAAACCTGGTCTTGATAAATATTTTAGATGATAACGCATGTTTGGTCTGGGTTAGGTCTAGGATTTGCCCTCATCAGGCTCATACTTTCGCATATTTCTCATACTTCATGGCTAGATCCTGGGCTATTTCTGGATTGGATCACGTAGTAATGTGGTACCACACTGGAACAGTCAATTAAACCTGGTATCGATCAATATTTTAGAGGACAATGCAAGTTAGGTCTGGGTTAGGTCTGGGATTTGCCCACATCAGGGTCATACTTTCGCATTTTTCACATACTTGTTGAACAGATCCTGGGTTTTTTCTGGTATGAATCACGTAGTAATGTGGTACCACACTGAAACATTCAGTTAAACCTGGTCTTGATAAATATTTTTGAGGATAACGCATGTTAGGTCAGGGTTAGGTCTAGGATTTGCCCTTATCAGGCTCATACTTTCGCATATTTATTATACTTCATGGATAGATCCTGGGCTATTTTCTGGTTTGGGTCACATAGTAATGTGGTACCCCACTGAAACAGTCGATTAAACCAGGTTTCGATCAATATTTTTGAGGATAACGCAAGTTAGGTCTGGGAAAGGTCTGGGATTTGCCCTCATCAGACTCTTACGTTCGCATTCTTCACATACTTGTTGAACGGATCCTGGGTTTTTTCTGGTTTGGATCACGTAGTAATGTGGTACCACACTGAAACATTCAAATAAACCTGGTCTTGATAAATATTTTAGAGGATAACGCATGTTGGGTTTGGGTTAGGTCTAGGATTTGCCCACATCAGGCTCATACTTTCGCATACTTCTCATACTTCATGGCTAGATCCTGGGCTATTTCTGGATTGTATCACGTAGTAATGTGGTACCACGCTGAAACAGTCAATGAAACCTTGTTTCGATCAATATTTTGGAGGATAACGCAAGTTAGGTCTGGGATAGGTCTGGGATTCGCCCTCATCAGGCTCACAGTTTCGCGTTTTTCGCATACTTGTTGAACAGATCCTGGGTTTTCTCTGGTTTGGATCACGAAGTAGTGAGTTACCACACTGAAACAGTCCATTAAACCTGGTTTCGCTCAATATTTTAGAAGATAACGCATGTTAGGTCTGGGTTAGGACTAGGACTTGCCCTCATCAGGCTCATACTTTCGCATATTTCTCATACTTCATGGCTGGATCCTGGGCTATTACTGGATTGGATCACGTAGTAATGTGGTACCACACTGAAACAGTCAATTAAACCTGGTTTCGATCAATATTTTAGAGAATAATTCATGTTAGGTCTGGGTTAGGTCTGGGATTTGCTCTCATCAGGCTCATTCTTTCGCATATTTCTCATACTTGATGGCTAGATCCTGGGTTTTTTCTGCTTTGGATCACGTAGTAAAGTGGTACCACACTGAAACAGTCCAAAAAACCTGGTTTGGATCAATATTTTAGAGGATAATGCATGTTAGGTCTAGGTTAGCCCTGAAATTTTCACTCATCAGACTCATACTTTCGCATTCTTCAGATACTTGTTGAACGGATCCTGGGTTTTTTCTGGTATGGTTCACGTAGTAATGTGGTACCACACTGAAACAATCAATTAAACCAGGTGTGATAAATATTTTAGATGATAACGCATGTTAGGTCTGGGTTAGGTCTAGGATTTGCCCTCATCAGGCTCATACTTTCGCAGATTTCTCATACTTCATGGCTACATCCTGGGCTATTTCTGGATTGGATCACGTAGTAATATGGTACCACACTGAGACAGTCAATTAAACCTGGATTCCATCAATATCTTAGAGGACAACGCAAGTTAGGTCTGGGATAGGTCTGGGATTTGCCCACATCAGGCTCATACTTTCGCGTTTTTCACATACTCGTTGAACAGATCCTGGGTTATTTTCTGGTTTGGATCGCATAGTAATGTGGTACCACACTGAAACAGTCGATTAAACCAGGTTTCGATCAATATTTTTGAGGATAACGCATGTTAGGTCTAGGTTAGGCCTGGGATTTTCACTCATCAGACTCATACTTTCGCATTCTTCTCATACTTGTTGAACGGATCCTGGGTTTTTGCTGGTTTGGATCACGTAGTAATGTGGGACCGCACTGAAACAATCAATTAAACCTGGTCTTGATAAATATATTAGAGGATAACGCATGTTAGGTCTGGGATAGGTCTGGGATTTGCCCTCATCAGACTCATACTTTCGCACACTTCACATACTCGTTCAACAGATCCTGGGCTATTTCTGGATTGTATCACGTAGTAATGTGGTACCACACAGAAACAGTCAATTAAACCTGGTTTCGATCAATATTTTAGAGGATAACGCAAGTTAGGTCTGGGTTAGGTCTGGGATTTGCCCACATCAGGCTCATACTTTCGCGTTTTTCACATACTCGTTGAACAGATCCTGGGTTTTTTTCTGGATTGGGTCACGTAGTAGTGTGGTACCACACTGAAACAGTCGATTAAACCAGGTTTCGATCAATATTTTAGAGGATAACGCATGTTAGGTCTAGGTTAGGCCTGGGATTTTCACTCATCAGACTCTTACTTTCGCATTCTTCACATACTTGTTGAACGGATCCTGGGTTTTTTCTGGTTTGGATAACGTAGTAATGTGGGACCACACGGAAACAGTCAATTAAACCTGGTTTCGATCAATATATCAGAGAATAATTCATGTTAGGTCTAGGTTAGGTCTGGGATTTGCTCTCATCAGGCTCATTCTTTCGCATATTTCTCATACTTGATGGCTAGATCCTGGGCTTTTTCTGGATTGCATAACGTAGTAATGAAGTACAACACTGAAACAGTCAATTAAACCTGGATTCCATCAAAATCTTAGAGGACAACGCAAGTTAGGTCTGGGATAAGTCTGGGATTTGCCCACATCAGGCTCATACTTTCGCGTTTTTCACATACTCGTTGAACAGATCCTGGGTTATTTTCTGGTTTGGATCGCATAGTTATGTGGTACCACACTGAAACAGTCAATTAAACCTGGTTTTGATCAATATCATAGAGAATAATTCATGTTAGGTCTAGGTTAGGTCTGGGATTTGCCCTCATCAGGCTCATACTTTCGCATATTTCTCATACTTCATGGCTGGATCCTGGGCTATTTCTGGATTGGATCATGTAGTAATGTGGTACCACACTGAAACAGTCAATTAAACCTGGTTTGGATCAATATTTTTAGAGGATAACGCATGTTAGGTCTAGGTTAGCCCTGGGATTTTCACTCATCAGACTCATACTTTCGCATTCTTCACATACTTGTTGAACGGATCCTGGGTTTTTTCTGGTTTGGTTCAGGTAGTAATGTGGTACCACACTGAAACATTCAATTAAACCTGATCTTGATAAATATTTCAGAGTATAACGCATGTTAGGTCTGGGTTAGGTCTAGGATTTGCCCACATCAGGCTCATACTTTCGCATATTTCTCATACTTCATGGCTAGATCCTGGGCTGTTTCTGGATTGTATCACGTAGTAATGTGGTACCACGCTGAAACAGTCAATTAAACCTGGTTTCGATCAATATTTTAGAGGATAACGCAAGTTATCTCTGGCATAGGTCTGGGATTCGCCCTCATCAGACTCATACTTTCGCACACTTCACATACTCGTTGAACAGATCCTGGGTTATTTTCTGGTTTGGATCACATAGTAATGTGGTACCACACTGAAACAGTCGATTAAACCAGGTTTCGATCAATATTTTTGAGGATAACGCATGTTAGGTCTAGGTTAGGCCTGGGATTTTCACTCATCAGACTCATACTTTCGTATTCTTCTCATACTTGTTGAACGGATCCTGGGTTTTTTCTGGTTTGGATCACGTAGTAATGTGGTACCACACTGAAACAGTCAATTAAACCTGGTTTTGATCAATATTTTAGAGAATAATTCATGTTTGGTCTAGGTTAGGTCTGGGATTTGCTCTCATCAGGCTCTTTCTTTCGCATATTTCTCATACTTGATGGCTAGATCCTGGGCTTTTCCTGGATTGCATAACGTAGTAATGAAGTACAACACTGAAACAGTCAATTAAACCTGGATTCCATCAATATATTAGAGGACAACGCAAGTTAGGTCTGGGTTAGGTCTGGGATTTGCCCACATCAGGCTCATACTTTCGCGTTTTTCACATACTCGTTGAACAGATCCTGGGTTATTTTCTGGTTTGGATCGCATAGTAATGTGGTACCACACTGAAACAGTCGATTAAACCAGGTTTCGATCAATATTTTTGAGGATAACGCATGTTAGGTCTAGGTTAGGCCTGGGATTTTCACTCATCAGACACATACTTTCGCATTCTTCTCATACTTGTTGAACGGATCCTGGGTTTTTGCTGGTTTGGATCACGTAGTAATGTGGGACCACACAGAAACAATCAATTAAACCTGGTCTTGATAAATATTTTAGAGGATAACGCAGGTTAGGTCTGGGTTAGGTCTGGGATTTGCCCACATCAGGGTCATACTTTCGCATTTTTCACATACTTGTTGAACAGATCCTGGGTTTTTTCTGGTATGAATCACGTAGTAATGTGGTACCACACTGAAACATTCAGTTAAACCTGGTCTTGATAAATATTTTTGAGGATAACGCATGTTAGGTCAGGGTTAGGTCTAGGATTTGCCCTTATCAGGCTCATACTTTCGCATATTTATTATACTTCATGGATAGATCCTGGGCTATTTTCTGGTTTGGGTCACATAGTAATGTGGTACCCCACTGAAACAGTCGATTAAACCAGGTTTCGATCAATATTTTTGAGGATAACGCAAGTTAGGTCTGGGAAAGGTCTGGGATTTGCCCTCATCAGACTCTTACGTTCGCATTCTTCACATACTTGTTGAACGGATCCTGGGTTTTTTCTGGTTTGGATCACGTAGTAATGTGGTACCACACTGAAACATTCAAATAAACCTGGTCTTGATAAATATTTTAGAGGATAACGCATGTTGGGTTTGGGTTAGGTCTAGGATTTGCCCACATCAGGCTCATACTTTCGCATACTTCTCATACTTCATGGCTAGATCCTGGGCTATTTCTGGATTGTATCACGTAGTAATGTGGTACCACGCTGAAACAGTCAATGAAACCTTGTTTCGATCAATATTTTGGAGGATAACGCAAGTTAGGTCTGGGATAGGTCTGGGATTCGCCCTCATCAGGCTCACAGTTTCGCGTTTTTCGCATACTTGTTGAACAGATCCTGGGTTTTCTCTGGTTTGGATCACGAAGTAGTGAGTTACCACACTGAAACAGTCCATTAAACCTGGTTTCGCTCAATATTTTAGAAGATAACGCATGTTAGGTCTGGGTTAGGACTAGGACTTGCCCTCATCAGGCTCATACTTTCGCATATTTCTCATACTTCATGGCTGGATCCTGGGCTATTACTGGATTGGATCACGTAGTAATGTGGTACCACACTGAAACAGTCAATTAAACCTGGTTTCGATCAATATTTTAGAGAATAATTCATGTTAGGTCTGGGTTAGGTCTGGGATTTGCTCTCATCAGGCTCATTCTTTCGCATATTTCTCATACTTGATGGCTAGATCCTGGGTTTTTTCTGCTTTGGATCACGTAGTAAAGTGGTACCACACTGAAACAGTCCAAAAAACCTGGTTTGGATCAATATTTTAGAGGATAATGCATGTTAGGTCTAGGTTAGCCCTGAAATTTTCACTCATCAGACTCATACTTTCGCATTCTTCAGATACTTGTTGAACGGATCCTGGGTTTTTTCTGGTATGGTTCACGTAGTAATGTGGTACCACACTGAAACAATCAATTAAACCAGGTGTGATAAATATTTTAGATGATAACGCATGTTAGGTCTGGGTTAGGTCTAGGATTTGCCCTCATCAGGCTCATACTTTCGCAGATTTCTCATACTTCATGGCTACATCCTGGGCTATTTCTGGATTGGATCACGTAGTAATATGGTACCACACTGAGACAGTCAATTAAACCTGGATTCCATCAATATCTTAGAGGACAACGCAAGTTAGGTCTGGGATAGGTCTGGGATTTGCCCACATCAGGCTCATACTTTCGCGTTTTTCACATACTCGTTGAACAGATCCTGGGTTATTTTCTGGTTTGGATCGCATAGTAATGTGGTACCACACTGAAACAGTCGATTAAACCAGGTTTCGATCAATATTTTTGAGGATAACGCATGTTAGGTCTAGGTTAGGCCTGGGATTTTCACTCATCAGACTCATACTTTCGCATTCTTCTCATACTTGTTGAACGGATCCTGGGTTTTTGCTGGTTTGGATCACGTAGTAATGTGGGACCGCACTGAAACAATCAATTAAACCTGGTCTTGATAAATATTTTAGAGGATAACGCATGTTAGGTCTGGGATAGGTCTGGGATTTGCCCTCATCAGACTCATACTTTCGCACACTTCACATACTCGTTCAACAGATCCTGGGCTATTTCTGGATTGTATCACGTAGTAATGTGGTACCACACAGAAACAGTCAATTAAACCTGGTTTCGATCAATATTTTAGAGGATAACGCAAGTTAGGTCTGGGTTAGGTCTGGGATTTGCCCACATCAGGCTCATACTTTCGCGTTTTTCACATACTCGTTGAACAGATCCTGGGTTTTTTTCTGGATTGGGTCACGTAGTAGTGTGGTACCACACTGAAACAGTCGATTAAACCAGGTTTCGATCAATATTTTAGAGGATAACGCATGTTAGGTCTAGGTTAGGCCTGGGATTTTCACTCATCAGACTCTTACTTTCGCATTCTTCACATACTTGTTGAACGGATCCTGGGTTTTTTCTGGTTTGGATCACGTAGTAATGTGGGACCACACGGAAACAGTCAATTAAACCTGGTTTCGATCAATATATCAGAGAATAATTCATGTTAGGTCTAGGTTAGGTCTGGGATTTGCTCTCATCAGGCTCATTCTTTCGCATATTTCTCATACTTGATGGCTAGATCCTGGGCTTTTTCTGGATTGCATAACGTAGTAATGAAGTACAACACTGAAACAGTCAATTAAACCTGGATTCCATCAAAATCTTAGAGGACAACGCAAGTTAGGTCTGGGATAAGTCTGGGATTTGCCCACATCAGGCTCATACTTTCGCGTTTTTCACATACTCGTTGAACAGATCCTGGGTTATTTTCTGGTTTGGATCGCATAGTTATGTGGTACCACACTGAAACAGTCAATTAAACCTGGTTTTGATCAATATCATAGAGAATAATTCATGTTAGGTCTAGGTTAGGTCTGGGATTTGCCCTCATCAGGCTCATACTTTCGCATATTTCTCATACTTCATGGCTGGATCCTGGGCTATTTCTGGATTGGATCATGTAGTAATGTGGTACCACACTGAAACAGTCAATTAAACCTGGTTTGGATCAATATTTTTAGAGGATAACGCATGTTAGGTCTAGGTTAGCCCTGGGATTTTCACTCATCAGACTCATACTTTCGCATTCTTCACATACTTGTTGAACGGATCCTGGGTTTTTTCTGGTTTGGTTCAGGTAGTAATGTGGTACCACACTGAAACATTCAATTAAACCTGATCTTGATAAATATTTCAGAGTATAACGCATGTTAGGTCTGGGTTAGGTCTAGGATTTGCCCACATCAGGCTCATACTTTCGCATATTTCTCATACTTCATGGCTAGATCCTGGGCTGTTTCTGGATTGTATCACGTAGTAATGTGGTACCACGCTGAAACAGTCAATTAAACCTGGTTTCGATCAATATTTTAGAGGATAACGCAAGTTATCTCTGGCATAGGTCTGGGATTCGCCCTCATCAGACTCATACTTTCGCACACTTCACATACTCGTTGAACAGATCCTGGGTTATTTTCTGGTTTGGATCACATAGTAATGTGGTACCACACTGAAACAGTCGATTAAACCAGGTTTCGATCAATATTTTTGAGGATAACGCATGTTAGGTCTAGGTTAGGCCTGGGATTTTCACTCATCAGACTCATACTTTCGTATTCTTCTCATACTTGTTGAACGGATCCTGGGTTTTTTCTGGTTTGGATCACGTAGTAATGTGGTACCACACTGAAACAGTCAATTAAACCTGGTTTTGATCAATATTTTAGAGAATAATTCATGTTTGGTCTAGGTTAGGTCTGGGATTTGCTCTCATCAGGCTCTTTCTTTCGCATATTTCTCATACTTGATGGCTAGATCCTGGGCTTTTCCTGGATTGCATAACGTAGTAATGAAGTACAACACTGAAACAGTCAATTAAACCTGGATTCCATCAATATATTAGAGGACAACGCAAGTTAGGTCTGGGTTAGGTCTGGGATTTGCCCACATCAGGCTCATACTTTCGCGTTTTTCACATACTCGTTGAACAGATCCTGGGTTATTTTCTGGTTTGGATCGCATAGTAATGTGGTACCACACTGAAACAGTCGATTAAACCAGGTTTCGATCAATATTTTTGAGGATAACGCATGTTAGGTCTAGGTTAGGCCTGGGATTTTCACTCATCAGACTCATACTTTCGCATTCTTCTCATACTTGTTGAACGGATCCTGGGTTTTTGCTGGTTTGGATCACGTAGTAATGTGGGACCACACAGAAACAATCAATTAAACCTGGTCTTGATAAATATTTTAGAGGATAACGCAGGTTAGGTCTGGGTTAGGTCTAGGATTTGCCCTCGTCAGGGTCATACTTTCGCATATTTCTCATACTTCATGGCTAGATCCTGGGCTATTTCTGGATTGTATCACGTAGTAATGTGGTACCACACAGAAACAGTCAATTAAACCTGGTTTCGATCAATATTTTAGAGGATAACGCAAGTTAGGTCTGGGATAGGTCTGGGATTTTCCCTCATCAGGCTCATACTTTCGCGTTTTTCACATACTTGTTGAACAGATCCTGGGTTTTTTTCTGGATTGGGTCACGTAGTAGTGTGGTACCACACTGAAACAGTCAATTAAACCTGGTTTTGATCAATATCATAGAGAATAATTCATGTTAGGTCTAGGTTAGGTCTGGGATTTGCCCTCATCAGGCTCATACTTTCGCATATTTCTCATACTTCATGGCTGGATCCTGGGCTATTTCTGGATTGGATCATGTAGTAATGTGGTACCACACTGAAACAGTCAATTAAACCTGGTTTGGATCAATATTTTTAGAGGATAACGCATGGTAGGTCTAGGTTAGCCCTGGGATTTTCACTCATCAGACTCATACTTTCGCATTCTTCACATACTTGTTGAACGGATCCTGGGTTTTTTCTGGTTTGGATCACATAGTAATGTGGTACCACACTGAAACAGTCGATTAAACCAGGTTTCGATCAATATTTTAGAGGATAACGCAAGTTAGGTCTGGGATAGGTCTGGGATTTTCCCTCATCAGGCTCATACTTTCGCATTCTTCACATACTTGTTGAACGGATCCTGGGTTTTTTCTGGTTTGGATCACGTAGTAATGTGGGGCCACACTGAAACAGTCGATTAAACCTGGTTTCGATCAATATTTTTGAGGATAACGCATGTTAGGTCTAGGTTAGGCCTGGGATTTTCACTCATCAGACTCATACTTTCGCATTCTTCACATACTTGTTGAACGGACCTGGGTTTTTTCTGGTTTGGATCATGTAGTAATGTGGGACCACACTGAAACAGTCAATTAAACCTGGTTTCGATCAATATGTTAGAGAATAATTCATGTTAGGTCTAGGTTAGGTCTGGGATTTGCTCTCATCAGGCTCATTCTTTCGCATATTTCTCATACTTGATGGCTAGATCCTGGGCTTTTTCTGGATTGCATCACGTAGTAATGAAGTACAACACTGAAACAGTCAATTAAACCTGGTTTCCATCAATATCTTAGAGGACAACGCAAGTTAGGTCTGGGATAGGTCTGGGATTTGCCCACATCAGGCTCATACTTTCGCGTTTTTCACATACTTGTTGAACAGATCCTGGGTTTTTTCTGGTTTGGATCACGTAGTAGTGTGGTACCACACTGAAACAGTCCATTAAACCTGGTTTGGATCAACATTTTAGAGGATAACGCATGTTAGGTCTGGGTCAGGTCTAGGATTTGCCCTCGTCAGGCTCATACTTTCGCATATTTCTCATACTTCATGGCTAGATCCTGGGCTATTTCTGGATTGTATCACGTAGTAATGTGGTACCACACAGAAACAGTCAATTAAGCCTGGTTTCGATCAATATTTTAGAGGATAACGCAAGTTAGGTCTGGGATAGGTCTGGGATTTTCCCTCATCAGGCTCATACTTTCGCGTTTTTCACATACTTGTTGAACAGATCCTGGGTTTTTTTCTGGATTGGGTCACGTAGTAGTGTGGTACCACACTGAAACAGTCGATTAAACCTGGTTTCGATCAATATTTTTGAGGATAACGCATGTTAGGTCTAGGTTAGGCCTGGGATTTTCACTCATCAGACTCTTACTTTCGCATTCTTCACATACTTCTTGAACGGATCCTGGGTTTTTTCTGGTTTGGATCACGTAGTAATGTAGGACCACACGGAAACAGTCAATTAAACCTGGTTTCGATCAATATATTAGAGAATGATTCATGTTAGGTCTAGGTTAGGTCTGGGATTTGCTCTCATCAGGCTCATTCTTTCGCATATTTCTCATACTTGATGGCTAGATCCTGGGCTTTTTCTGGATTGCATAACGTAGTAATGAAGTACAACACTGAAACAGTCAATTAAACCTGGATTCCATCAATATCTTAGAGGACAACGCAAGTTAGGTCTGGGATAGGTCTGGGATTTGCCCACATCAGGCTCATACTTTCGCGTTTTTCACATACTCGTTGAACAGATCCTGGGTTATTTTCTGGTTTGGATCGCATAGTAATGTGGTACCACTCTGAAACAGTGGATTAAACCAGGTTTCGATCAATATTTTTGAGGATAACGCATGTTAGGTCTAGGTTAGGCCTGGGATTTTCACTCATCAGACTCATACTTTCGCATTCTTCTCATACTTGTTGAACGGATCCTGGGTTTTTGCTGGTTTGGATCACGTAGTAATCTGGGACCACACAGAAACAATCAATTAAACCTGGTCTTGATAAATATTTTAGAGGATAACGCATGTTAGGTCTGGGTTAGGTCTAGGATTTGCCCTCGTCAGGCTCATACTTTCGCATATTTCTCATACTTCATGGCTAGATCCTGGGCTATTTCTGGATTGTGTCACGTAGTAATGTGGTACCACACTGAAACAGTCAATAAAACCTGGTTTTGATCAATATCATAGAGAATAATTCATGTTAGGTCTAGGTTAGGTCTGGGATTTGCCCTCATCAGGCTCATACTTTCGCATATTTCTCATACTTCATAGCTGGATCCTGGGCTATTTCTGGATTGGATCATGTAGTAATGTGGTACCACACTGAGACAGTCAATTAAACCTGGTCTTGATAAATATTTTAGAGGATAACGCATGTTAGGTCTAGGTTAGGTCTGGGATTTTCACTCATCAGACTCATACTTTCGCATTCTTCACATACTTGTTGAACGGATCATGGGTTTTCTCTGGTTTGGATCACGTAGTAATGTGGGACCACACTGAAACAATCAATTAAACCTGGTCTTGATAAATATTTTAGAGGATAACGCATGTTAGGTCTGGGATAGGTCTGGGATTTGCCCTCATCAGACTCATACTTTCGCACACTTCACATACTCGTTGAACAGATCCTGGGTTATTTTCTGGTTTGGATCACATAGTAATGTGGTACCACACTGAAACAGTCGATTAAACCAGGTTTCGATCAATATTTTTGAGGATAACGCTTGTTAGGTCTAGGTTAGGCCTGGGATTTTCACTCATCAGACTCATACTTTCGCATTCTTCTCATACTTGTTGAACGGATCCTGGGTTTTTGCTGGTTTGGATCACGTAGTAATGTAGGACCACACAGAAACAATCAATTAAACCTGGTCTTGATAAATATTTTAGAGGATAACGCATGTTAGGTCTGGGTTAGGTCTAGGATTTGCCCTCGTCAGGCTCATACTTTCGCATATTTCTCATACTTCATGGCTAGATCCTGGGCTATTTCTGGATTGTATCACGTAGTAATGTGGTACCACACAGAAACAGTCAATTAAACCTGGTTTCGATCAATATTTTAGAGGATAACGCAAGTTAGGTCTGGGATAGGTCTGGGATTTTCCCTCATCAGGCTCATACTTTCGCGTTTTTCACATACTTGTTGAACAGATCCTGGGTTTTTTTCTGGATTGGGTCACGTAGTAGTCTGGTACCACACTTAAACAGTCGATTAAACCTGGTTTCGATCAATATTTTTGAGCATAACGCATGTTAGGTCTAGGTTAGGCCTGGGATTTTCACTCATCAGACTCTTACTTTCGCATTCTTCACATACTTGTTGAACGGATCCTGGATTTTTTCTGGTTTGGATCACGTAGTAATGTGGGACCACACGGAAACAGTCAATTAAACCTGGTTTTGATCAATATATTAGAGAATAATTCATGTTAGGTCTAGGTTAGGTCTGGGATTTGCTCTCATCAGGCTCATTCTTTCGCATATTTCTCATACTTGATGGCTAGATCCTGGGCTTTTTCTGGATTGCATCACGTAGTAATGAAGTACAACACTGAAACAGTCAATTAAACCTGGTTCCATCAATATTTTAGAGGACAACGCAAGTTAGGTCTGGGATAGGTCTGGGATTTGCCCATATCAGGCTCATACTTTCGCGTTTCTCACATACTTGTTGAAGAGATCCTGGGTTTTTTCTGGTTTGGGTCACGTAGTAATGTGGTACCACACTGAAACAGTCAATTAAACCTGGTTTTGATCAATATCATAAGGAATAATTCATGTTAGGTCTAGGTTAGGTCTGGGATTTGCCCTCATCAGGCTCATACTTTCGCATATTTCTCATACTTCATGGCTGGATCCTGGGCTATTTCTGGATTGGATCATGTAGTAATGTGGTACCACACTGAAACAGTCAATTAAACCTGGTTTGGATCAATATTTTTAGAGGATAACGCATGTTAGGTCTAGGTTAGCCCTGGGATTTTCACTCATCAGACTCATACTTTCGCATTCTTCACATACTTGTTGAAGGGATCCTGGGTTTTTTCTGGTTTGGTTCACGTAGTAATGTGGTACCACACTGAAACATTCAATTAAACCTGATCTTGATAAATATTTCAGAGTATAACGCATGTTAGGTCTGGGTTAGGTCTAGGATTTGCCCTCATCAGGCTCATACTTTCGCATATTTCTCATACTTCATGGCTAGACCCTGGGCTGTTTCTGGATTGTATCACGTAGTAAAGTGGTACCACGCTGAAACAGTCAATTAAACCTGATTTCGATCAATATTTTAGAGGATAACGCAAGTTAGGTCTGGGTTAGGTCTTGGATTTGCCCTCATCAGGCTCATACTTTCGCATATTTCTCATACTTCATGGCTAGACCCTGGGCTGTTTCTGGATTGTATCACGTAGTAAAGTGGTACCACGCTGAAACAGTCAATTAAACCTGATTTCGATCAATATTTTAGAGGATAACGCAAGTTAGGTCTGGGATAGGTCAGGGATTCACTCTCATCAGGCTCATACTTTCGCATATTTCTCATACTTGATGGCGAGATCCTGGGTTTTTTCCGGTTTGGGTCACGTAGTAGTGTGGTACCACATTGAAACAGTCCATTAAACCTGGTTTGGATCAATATTTTTTAGGATAACGCAAGTTAGGTCTAGGTTAGGCCGGGGATTTTCACTCATCAGACTCATACTTTCGCATTCTTCACATACTTGTAGAACGGATCCTGGGTTTTTACTGGTTAGGATCACGTAGTAATGTGGTACCACACTGAAACATTCAATTAAACCTGGTCTTGATAAATATTTTAGAGGATAACGCAAGTTAGGTCTGGGATGGGTCTGGGATTTGCCGTCATCAGGCTCATACTTTCGCGTATTTCACATACTTGTTGAACAGATCCTGGGTTTTTTCTGGTTTGGATCACGTAGTAGTGTGGTACCACACTGAAACAGTCCATTAAACCTGGTTTGGATCAATATTTTAGAGGATAACGCATGTTAAGTCTAGGTTAGGTCTGTGATTTTCACTCATCAGACTCATACTTTCGCTTTCTTCACATACTTGTTGAACGGATCCTGGGTTTTTTCTGGTTTGGATCACGTAGTAATGTGGGACCACACTGAGACAGTCCATTAAACCTGGTTTCGATCAATATTTATTAGGATAACGCACGTTAGGTCTAGGTTAGGCCGGGGATTTTCACTCATCAGACTCATACTTTCGCATTCTTCACATACTTGTTGAACGGATCCTGGGTTTTTACTGGATTGCATCACGTAGTAATGAAGTACGACACTGAAACAGTCAATTAAACCTGGTTTCCATCAATGTTTTAGAGGATAACGCATGTTAGGTCTGGGTTTGTCCTGGGATTTTCACTCATCAGACTCATACTTTCGCATACTTCACATACTTGTTGAACGGATCCTGGGTTTTTTCTGGTTTGGATCACGTAGTAATATGGGACCACACTAAAACAATCAATTAAACCTGGTCTTGATAAATATTTTAGATGATAACGCATGTTTGGTCTGGGTTAGGTCTAGGATTTGCCCTCATCAGGCTCATACTTTCGCATATTTCTCATACTTCATGGCTAGATCCTGGGCTATTTCTGGATTGGATCACGTAGTAATGTGGTACCACACTGGAACAGTCAATTAAACCTGGTATCGATCAATATTTTAGAGGACAATGCAAGTTAGGTCTGGGTTAGGTCTGGGATTTGCCCACATCAGGGTCATACTTTCGCATTTTTCACATACTTGTTGAACAGATCCTGGGTTTTTTCTGGTATGAATCACGTAGTAATGTGGTACCACACTGAAACATTCAGTTAAACCTGGTCTTGATAAATATTTTTGAGGATAACGCATGTTAGGTCAGGGTTAGGTCTAGGATTTGCCCTTATCAGGCTCATACTTTCGCATATTTATTATACTTCATGGATAGATCCTGGGCTATTTTCTGGTTTGGGTCACATAGTAATGTGGTACCCCACTGAAACAGTCGATTAAACCAGGTTTCGATCAATATTTTTGAGGATAACGCAAGTTAGGTCTGGGAAAGGTCTGGGATTTGCCCTCATCAGACTCTTACGTTCGCATTCTTCACATACTTGTTGAACGGATCCTGGGTTTTTTCTGGTTTGGATCACGTAGTAATGTGGTACCACACTGAAACATTCAAATAAACCTGGTCTTGATAAATATTTTAGAGGATAACGCATGTTGGGTTTGGGTTAGGTCTAGGATTTGCCCACATCAGGCTCATACTTTCGCATACTTCTCATACTTCATGGCTAGATCCTGGGCTATTTCTGGATTGTATCACGTAGTAATGTGGTACCACGCTGAAACAGTCAATGAAACCTTGTTTCGATCAATATTTTGGAGGATAACGCAAGTTAGGTCTGGGATAGGTCTGGGATTCGCCCTCATCAGGCTCACAGTTTCGCGTTTTTCGCATACTTGTTGAACAGATCCTGGGTTTTCTCTGGTTTGGATCACGAAGTAGTGAGTTACCACACTGAAACAGTCCATTAAACCTGGTTTCGCTCAATATTTTAGAAGATAACGCATGTTAGGTCTGGGTTAGGACTAGGACTTGCCCTCATCAGGCTCATACTTTCGCATATTTCTCATACTTCATGGCTGGATCCTGGGCTATTACTGGATTGGATCACGTAGTAATGTGGTACCACACTGAAACAGTCAATTAAACCTGGTTTCGATCAATATTTTAGAGAATAATTCATGTTAGGTCTGGGTTAGGTCTGGGATTTGCTCTCATCAGGCTCATTCTTTCGCATATTTCTCATACTTGATGGCTAGATCCTGGGTTTTTTCTGCTTTGGATCACGTAGTAAAGTGGTACCACACTGAAACAGTCCAAAAAACCTGGTTTGGATCAATATTTTAGAGGATAATGCATGTCAGGTCTAGGTTAGCCCTGAAATTTTCACTCATCAGACTCATACTTTCGCATTCTTCAGATAATTGTTGAACGGATCCTGGGTTTTTTCTGGTATGGTTCACGTAGTAATGTGGTACCACACTGAAACAATCAATTAAACCAGGTGTGATAAATATTTTAGATGATAACGCATGTTAGGTCTGGGTTAGGTCTAGGATTTGCCCTCATCAGGCTCATACTTTCGCAGATTTCTCATACTTCATGGCTACATCCTGGGCTATTTCTGGATTGGATCACGTAGTAATATGGTACCACACTGAGACAGTCAATTAAACCTGGATTCCATCAATATCTTAGAGGACAACGCAAGTTAGGTCTGGGATAGGTCTGGGATTTGCCCACATCAGGCTCATACTTTCGCGTTTTTCACATACTCGTTGAACAGATCCTGGGTTATTTTCTGGTTTGGATCGCATAGTAATGTGGTACCACACTGAAACAGTCGATTAAACCAGGTTTCGATCAATATTTTTGAGGATAACGCATGTTAGGTCTAGGTTAGGCCTGGGATTTTCACTCATCAGACTCATACTTTCGCATTCTTCTCATACTTGTTGAACGGATCCTGGGTTTTTGCTGGTTTGGATCACGTAGTAATGTGGGACCGCACTGAAACAATCAATTAAACCTGGTCTTGATAAATATTTTAGAGGATAACGCATGTTAGGTCTGGGATAGGTCTGGGATTTGCCCTCATCAGACTCATACTTTCGCACACTTCACATACTCGTTCAACAGATCCTGGGCTATTTCTGGATTGCATAACGTAGTAATGAAGTACAACACTGAAACAGTCAATTAAACCTGGATTCCATCAAAATCTTAGAGGACAACGCAAGTTAGGTCTGGGATAGGTCTGGGATTTGCCCACATCAGGCTCATACTTTCGCGTTTTTCACATACTCGTTGAACAGATCCTGGGTTATTTTCTGGTTTGGATCGCATAGTTATGTGGTACCACACTGAAACAGTCAATTAAACCTGGTTTTGATCAATATCATAGAGAATAATTCATGTTAGGTCTAGGTTAGGTCTGGGATTTGCCCTCATCAGGCTCATACTTTCGCATATTTCTCATACTTCATGGCTGGATCCTGGGCTATTTCTGGATTGGATCATGTAGTAATGTGGTACCACACTGAGACAGTCAATTAAACCTGGTCTTGATAAATATTTTAGAGGATAACGCATGTTAGGTCTAGGTTAGGTCTGGGATTTTCACTCATCAGACTCATACTTTCGCATTCTTCACATACTTGTTGAACGGATCATGGGTTTTCTCTGGTTTGGATCACGTAGTAATGTGGGACCACACTGAAACAATCAATTAAACCTGGTCTTGATAAATATTTTAGAGGATAACGCATGTTAGGTCTGGGATAGGTCTGGGATTTGCCCTCATCAGACTCATACTTTCGCACACTTCACATACTCGTTGAACAGATCCTGGGTTATTTTCTGGTTTGGATCACATAGTAATGTGGTACCACACTGAAACAGTCGATTAAACCAGGTTTCGATCAATATTTTTGAGGATAACGCTTGTTAGGTCTAGGTTAGGCCTGGGATTTTCACTCATCAGACTCATACTTTCGCATTCTTCTCATACTTGTTGAACGGATCCTGGGTTTTTGCTGGTTTGGATCACGTAGTAATGTAGGACCACACAGAAACAATCAATTAAACCTGGTCTTGATAAATATTTTAGAGGATAACGCATGTTAGGTCTGGGTTAGGTCTAGGATTTGCCCTCGTCAGGCTCATACTTTCGCATATTTCTCATACTTCATGGCTAGATCCTGGGCTATTTCTGGATTGTATCACGTAGTAATGTGGTACCACACAGAAACAGTCAATTAAACCTGGTTTCGATCAATATTTTTGAGCATAACGCATGTTAGGTCTAGGTTAGGCCTGGGATTTTCACTCATCAGACTCTTACTTTCGCATTCTTCACATACTTGTTGAACGGATCCTGGATTTTTTCTGGTTTGGATCACGTAGTAATGTGGGACCACACGGAAACAGTCAATTAAACCTGGTTTTGATCAATATATTAGAGAATAATTCATGTTAGGTCTAGGTTAGGTCTGGGATTTGCTCTCATCAGGCTCATTCTTTCGCATATTTCTCATACTTGATGGCTAGATCCTGGGCTTTTTCTGGATTGCATCACGTAGTAATGAAGTACAACACTGAAACAGTCAATTAAACCTGGTTCCATCAATATTTTAGAGGACAACGTAAGTTAGGTCTGGGATAGGTCTGGGATTTGCCCATATCAGGCTCATACTTTCGCGTTTCTCACATACTTGTTGAAGAGATCCTGGGTTTTTTCTGGTTTGGATCACGTGGTAATGTGGTACCACACTGAAACAGTCAATTAAACCTGGTTTTGATCAATATCATAAGGAATAATTCATGTTAGGTCTAGGTTAGGTCTGGGATTTGCCCTCATCAGGCTCATACTTTCGCATATTTCTCATACTTCATGGCTGGATCCTGGGCTATTTCTGGATTGGATCATGTAGTAATGTGGTACCACACTGAAACAGTCAATTAAACCTGGTTTGGATCAATATTTTTAGAGGATAACGCATGTTAGGTCTAGGTTAGCCCTGGGATTTTCACTCATCAGACTCATACTTTCGCATTCTTCACATACTTGTTGAACGGATCGTGGGTTTTTTCTGGTTTGGTTCACGTAGTAATGTGGTACCACACTGAAACATTCAGTTAAACCTGATCTTGATAAATATTTCAGAGTATAACGCATGTTAGGTCTGGGTTAGGTCTAGGATTTGCCCTCATCAGGCTCATACTTTCGCATATTTCTCATACTTCATGGCTAGATCCTGGGCTGTTTCTGGATTGTATCACGTAGTAATGCGGTACCACGCTGAAACAGTCAATTAAACCTGGTTGCGATCAATATTTTAGAGGATAACGCAAGTTAGGTCTGGCATAGGTCTGGGATTCGCCCTCATCAGACTCATACTTTCGCACACTTCACATACTCGTTGAACAGATCCTGGGTTATTTTCTGGTTTGGATCACATAGTAATGTGGTACCACACTGAAACAGTCAATTAAACCTGGTTTTGATCAATATTTTAGAGAATAATTCATGTTAGGTCTAGGTTAGGTCTGGGATTTGCTCTCATCAGGCTCTTTCTTTCGCATATTTCTCATACTTGATGGCTAGATCCTGGGCTTTTTCTGGATTGCATAACGTAGTAATGAAGTACAACACTGAAACAGTCAATTAAACCTGGATTCCATCAATATCTTAGAGGACAACGCAAGTTAGGTCTGGGATAGGTCTGGGATTTGCCCACATCAGGCTCATACTTTCGCGATTTTCACATACTCGTTGAACAGATCCTGGGTTATTTTCTGGTTTGGATCGCATAGTAATGTGGTACCACACTGAAACAGTCGATTAAACCAGGTTTCGATCAATATTTTTGAGGATAACGCATGTTAGGTCTAGGTTAGGCCTGGGATTTTCACTCATCAGACTCATACTTTCGCATTCTTCTCATACTTGTTGAACGGATCCTGGGTTTTTGCTGGTTTGGATCACGTAGTAATGTGGGACCACACAGAAACAATCAATTAAACCTGGTCTTGATAAATATTTCAGAGGATAACGCATGTTAGGTCTGGGTTAGGTCTAGGATTTGCCCTCGTCAGGCTCATACTTTCGCATATTTCTCATACTTCATGGCTAGATCCTGGGCTATTTCTGGATTGTATCACGTAGTAATGTGGTACCACACAGAAACAGTCAATTAAACCTGGTTTCCATCAATATTTTAGAGGATAACGCAAGTTAGGTCTGGGATAGGTCTGGGTTTTTCCCTCATCAGGCTCATACTTTCGCACACTTCACATACTCGTTGAACAGATCCCGGGTTATTTTCTGGTTTGGATCACATAGTAATGTGGTACCACACTGAAACAGTCGATTAAACCAGGTTTCGATCAATATTTTTGAGGATAACGCATGTTAGGTCTAGGTTAGGCCTGGGATTTTCACTCATCAGACTCATACTTTCGTATTCTTCTCATACTTGTTGAACGGATCCTGGGTTTTTTCTGGTTTGGATCACGTAGTAATGTGGTACCACACTGAAACAGTCAATTAAACCAGGTTTTGATCAATATTTTAGAGAATAATTCATGTTAGGTCTAGGTTAGGTCTGGGATTTGCTCTCATCAGGCTCATTCTTTCGCATATTTCTCATACTTGATGGCTAGATCCTGGGCTTTTTGTGGTTTGCATAACGTAGTAATGAAGTACAACACTGAAACAGTCAATTAAACCTGGATTCCATCAATATCTTAGAGGACAACGCAAGTTAGGTCTGGGATAGGTCTGGGATTTGCCCACATCAGGCTCATACTTTCGCGTTTTACACATACTCGTTGAACAGATCCTGGGTTATTTTCTGGTTTGGATCGCATAGTAATGTGGTACCACACTGAAACAGTCGATTAAACCAGGTTTCGATCAATATTTTTGAGGATAACGCATGTTAGGTCTAGGTTAGGCCTGGGATTTTCACTCATCAGACTCATACTTTCGCATTCTTCTCATACTTGTTGAACGGATCCTGGGTTTTTGCTGGTTTGGATCACGTAGTAATGTGGGACCACACAGAAACAATCAATTAAACCTGGTCTTGATGAATATTTTAGAGGATAACGCATGTTAGGTCTGGGTTAGGTCTAGGATTTGCCCTCGTCCGGCTCATACTTTCGCATATTTCTCATACTTCATGGCTAGATCCTGGGCTATTTCTGGATTGTATCACGTAGAAATGTGGTACCACACAGAAACAGTCAATTAAACCTGGTTTCGATCAATATTTTAGAGGATAACGCAAGTTAGGTCTGGGATAGGTCTGGGATTTTCCCTCATCAGGCTCATACTTTCGCGTTTTTCACATACTTGTTGAACAGATCCTGGGTTTTTTTCTGGATTGGGTCACGTAGTACTCTGGTACCACACTGAAACAGTCGATTAAACCTGGTTTCGATCAATATTTTTAGAGGATAACGCATGTTAGGTCTAGGTTAGCACTGGGATTTGCCCACATCAGGCTCATACTTTCGCGTTTTACACATACTCGTTGAACAGATCCTGGGTTATTTTCTGGTTTGGATCACGTAGTAGTGTGGTACCACACTGAAACAGTCCATTAAACCTGGTTTGGATCAATATTTTTAGAGGATAACGCATGTTAGGTCTAGGTTAGCCCTGGGATTTTCACTCATCAGACTCATACTTTCGCATTCTTCACATACTTGTTGAACGGATCCTGGGTTTTTTCTGATTTGGTTCACGTAGTAATGTGGTACCACACTGAAACATTCAACTAAACCTGATCTTGATAAATATTTCAGAGTATAACGCATGTTAGGTCTGGGTTAGGTCTAGGATTTGCCCTCATCAGGCTCATACTTTCGCATATTTCTCATACTTCATGGCTAGATCCTGGGCTGTTTCTGGATTGTATCACGTAGTAATGTGGTACCACGCTGAAACAGTCAATTAAACCTGGTTTCGATCAATATTTTAGATGATAACGCAAGTTAGGTCTGGCATAGGTCTGGGATTCGCCCTCATCAGACTCATACTTTCGCGTTTTACACATACTTGTTGAACTGATCCTGGGCTATTTCTGGTTTGGATCACGTAGTAATGTGGTACCACACTGAAACTGTCAATTAAATCTGGTCTTGATAAATATTTTAGAGGATAACGCATGTTAGGTCTAGGTTAGGTCTGGGATTTTCACTCATCAGACTCATACTTTCGCATTCTTCACATACTTGTTGAACGGATCCTGGGTTTTTTCTGGTTTGGATCACGTAGTAATGTGGGACCACACTGAAACAATCAATTAAACCAGGTCTTGATAAATATTTTAGAGGATAACGCATGTTAGGTCTGGGATAGGTCTGGGATTTGCCCTCATCAGACTCATACTTTCGCACACTTCACATACTCGTTGAACAGATCCTGGGTTACTTTCTGGTTTGGATCACATAGTAATGTGGTACCACACTGAAACAGTCGATTAAACCAGGTTTCGATCAATATTTTTGAGGATAACGCATGTTAGGTCTAGGTTAGGCCTGGGATTTTCACTCATCAGACTCATAATTTCGTATTCTTCTCATACTTGTTGAACGGATCCTGTGTTTTTTCTGGTTTGGATCACGTAGTAATGTGGTACCACACTGAAACAGTCAATTAAACCTGGTTTTGATCAATATTTTAGAGAATAATTCATGTTAGGTCTAGGTTAGGTCTGGGATTTGCTCTCATCAGGCTCATTCTATCGCATATTTCTCAAACTTGATGGCTAGATCCTGGGCTTTTTCTGGATTGCATAACGTAGTAATGAAGTACAACACTGAAACAGTCAATTAAACCTGGATTCCATCAATATCTTAGAGGACAACGCAAGTTAGGTCTGGGATAGGTCTGGGATTTGCCCACATCAGGCTCATACATTCGCGTTTTTCACATACTCGTTGAACAGATCCTGGGTTATTTTCTGGTTTGGATCGCATAGTAATGTGGTACCACACTGAAACAGTCGATTAAACCAGGTTTCGATCAATATTTTTGAGGATAACGCATGTTAGGTCTAGGTTAGGCCTGGGATTTTCACTCATCAGACTCATTCTTTCGCATATTTCTCATACTTGATGGCTTGATCCTGGGCTTTTTCTGGATTGCATCTCGTAGTAATGAAGTGCAACACTGAAACAGTCAATTAAACCTGGTTTCCATCGATATCTTAGAGGACAACGCAAGTTAGGTCTGGGATAGGTCCGGGACTTGCCCTCATCACGCTCATACTTTCGCGTTTTTGACATACTTGTTGAACAGATCCTGGGTTTTTTCTGGTTTGGATCACGTAGTAGTGTGGTACCACACTGAAACAGTCCATTAAACCTGGTTTGGATCAATATTTTAGAGGATAACGCATGTTAGGTCTAGGTTAGGTCTGGGATTTTCACTCATCAGACTCATACTTTCGCATTCTTCGCATACTTGTTGAACGGATCCTGGGTTTTTTCTAGTTTGGATCACGTAGTAATGTGGGTCCACACTGAAACAATGAATTAAACCTGGTCTTGATAAATATTTTAGAGGATAACGCATGTTAGGTCTGGGATAGTTCTGGGATTTGCCCTCATCAGACTCATACTTTCGCACACTTCACATACTCATTGAACAGATCCTGGGTTTTTTCTGGTTTGGATCACGTAGTAATGTGGTACCACACTGAAACAGTCGATGAAACCTGGTTTCGATCAATATTTTAGAGGATAACGCAAGTTAAGTCTGGGATTGGTCTGGGATTTGACCTCATCAGACTCATACTTTCGCACACTTCACATACTCGTTGAACAGATCCTGGGTTATTTTCTGGTTTGGATCACGTAGTAATGTGGTACCACACTGAAACAGTCGATTGAACCTGGTTTCGATCAGTATTTTAGAGGATAACGCAACATAAGTCTGGGATAGGTCTGGGATTTGACCTCATCAGACTCATACTTTCGCGTTTTTCACATACTTGTTGAAGAGATCCTGGGTTTTTTTCTGGTTTGGATCGCATAGTAATGTGTTATCACACTGAAACTGTCGATTAAACCAGGTTTCGATCAATATTTTTGAGGATAACGCATGTTAGGTCTAGGTTACGCCTGGGATTTGCACTCATCAGTCTCATACTTTCGCATTCTTCTCGTACTTGTTGAACGGATCCTGGGTTATTTTCTGGTTTGGATCACATAGTAATGTGGTACCACACTGAAACAGTCGATTAAACCAGGTTTCGATCAATATTTTTGAGGATAACGCATGTTAGGTCTAGGTTAGGCCTGGGATTTTCACTCATCAGACTCATAATTTCGTATGCTTCTCATACTTGTTGAACGGATCCTGGGTTTTTTCTGGTTTGGATCACGTAGTAATGTGGTACCACACTGAAACAGTCATTTAAACCTGGTTTTGATCAATATTTTAGAGAATAATTCATGTTAGGTCTAGGTTAGGTCTGGGATTTGCTCTCATCAGGCTCATTCTTTCGCATATTTCTCATACTTGATGGCTAGATCCTGGGCTTTTTCTGGATTGCATAACGTAGTAATGAAGTACAACACTGAAACAGTCAATTAAACCTGGATTCCATCAATATCTTAGAGGACAACGCAAGTTAGGTCTGGGATAGGTCTGGGATTTGCCCACATCAGGCTCATACATTCGCGTTTTTCACATACTCGTTGAACAGATCCTGGGTTATTTTCTGGTTTGGATCGCATAGTAATGTGGTACCACACTGAAACAGTCGATTAAACCAGGTTTCGATCAATATTTTTTAGGATAACGCATGTTAGGTCTAGGTTAGGCCTGGGATTTTCACTCATCAGACTCATTCTTTCGCATATTTCTCATACTTGATGGCTAGATCCTGGGCTTTTTCTGGATTGCATCTCGTAGTAATGAAGTGCAACACTGAAACAGTCAATTAAACCTGGTTTCCATCAATATCTTAGAGGACAACGCAAGTTAGGTCTGGGATAGGTCTGGGACTTGCCCTCATCACGCTCATACTTTCGCGTTTTTGACATACTTGTTGAACAGATCCTGGGTTTTTTCTGGTTTGGATCATGTAGTAGTGTGGTACCACACTGAAACAGTCCATTAAACCTGGTTTGGATCAATATTTTAGAGGATAACGCATGTTAGGTCTAGGTTAGGTCTGGGATTTTCACTGATCAGACTCATACTTTCGCATTCTTCACATACTTGTTGAACGGATCCTGGGTTTTTTCTAGTTTGGATCACGTAGTAATGTGGGTCCACACTGAAACAATCAATAAAACCTGGTCTTGATAAATATTTTAGAGGATAACGCATGTTAGGTCTGGGATAGTTCTGGGATTTGCCCTCATCAGACTCATACTTTCGCACACTTCACATACTCATTGAACAGATCCTGGGTTTTTTCTGGTTTGGATCACGTAGTAATGTGGTACCACACTGAAACAGTCGATGAAACCTGGTTCGATCAATATTTTTGAGGACAACGCATGTTAGGTGTAGGTTAGGCCTGGGATTTTCACTCATCAGGCTCATACTTTCGCATTCTTCACATACTTGTTGAACGGATCCTGGGTTTTTTCTGGTTTGGATCACGTAGTAATGTGGTACCACACTGAAACAGTCGATTGAACCTGGTTTCGATCAGTATTTTAGAGGATAACGCAACATAAGTCTGGGATAGGTCTGGGATTTGACCTCATCAGACTCATACTTTCGCGTTTTTCACATACTTGTTGAAGAGATCCTGGGTTTTTTCTGGTTTGGATCGCATAGTAATGTGTTACCACACTGAAACAGTCGATTAAACCAGGTTTCGATCAATATTTTTGAGGATAACGCATGTTAGGTCTAGGTTAGGTCTGGGATTTGCTCTCATCAGGCTCATTCTTTCGCATATTTCTCATACTTGATGGCTAGATCCTGGGCTTTTTCTGGATTGCATAACGTAGTAATGAAGTACAACATTGAAACAGTCAATTAAACCTGGATTCCATCAATATCTTAGAGGACAACGCAAGTTAGGTCTGGGATAGGTCTGGGATTTGCCCACATCAGGCTCATACATTCGCGTTTTTCACATACTCGTTGAACAGATCCTCGGTTATTTTCTGGTTTGGATAGCATAGTAATGTGGTACCACACTGAAACAGTCGATTAAACCAGGTTTCGATCAATATTTTTGAGGATAACGCATGTTAGGTCTAGGTTAGGCCTGGGATTTTCACTCATCAGACTCATACTTTCGAATTCTTCTCATACTTGTTGAACGGATCCTGAGTTTTTGCTGGTTTGGATCACGTAGTAATGTGGGACCACACAGAAGCAATCAATTAAACCTGGTCTTGATAAATATTTTAGAGGATAACGCATGTTAGGTCTGGGTTAGGTCTAGGATTTGCCCTCGTCAGGCTCAAACTTTCGCATATTTCTCATACTTCATGGCTAGATCCTGGGCTATTTCTGGATTGTATCACGTAGTAATGTGGTACCACACAGAAACAGTCAATTAAACCTGGTCTCGATCAATATTTTAGAGGATAACGCAAGTTAGGTCTGGGATAGGTCTGGGATTTTCCCTCATCAGGCTCATACTTTCGCATTCTTCTCATACTTGTTGAACGGATCCTGGGTTTTTTCTGGTTTGGATCACGTAGTAATGTGGTACCACACTGAAACAGTCGATTGAACCTGGTTTCGATCAGTATTTTAGATGATAACGCAACATAAGTCTGGGATAGGTCTGGGATTTGACCTCATCAGACTCATACTTTCGCTGTTTTCACATACTTGTTGAACAGATCCTGGGTTATTTTCTGGATTGGGTGACGTAGTAGTGTGGTACCACACTGAAAGAGTCGATTAAACCTGGTTTCGATCAATATTTTTGAGGATAACGCATGTTAGGTCTAGGTTAGGCCTGGGATTTTCACTCATCAGACACTTACTTTCGCATTCTTCACATACTTGTTGAACGGATCCTGGGTTTTTTCTGGTTTGGATCACGTAGTAATGTGGGACCACACGGAAACAGTCAATTAAACCTGATTTCGATCAATATATTAGAGAATAATTCATGTTAGGTCTAGGTTAGGTCTGGGATTTGCTCTCATCAGGCTCATTCTTTCGCATATTTCTCATACTTGATGGCTAGATCCTGGGCTTTTTCTGGATTGCATAACGGAGTAATGAAGTACAACACTGAAACAGTCAATTAAACCTGGATTCCATCAATATCTTAGAGGACAACGCAAGTTAGGTCTGGGATAGGTCTGGGATTTGCCCACATCAGGCTCATACTTTCGCGTTTTTCACATACTCGTTGAACAGATCCTGGGTTATTTTCTGGTTTGGATCGCATAGTAATGTGTTAACACACTGAAACAGTCGATTAAACCAGTTTTCGATCAATATTTTTGAGGATAACGCATGTTTGGTCTAGGTTAGGCCTGGGATTTTCACTCATCAGTCTCATACTTTCGCATTCTTCTCATACTTGTTGAACGGATCCTGGGTTTTTTCTGGTTTGGATCACGTAGTAATGTGGTACCACACTGAAACAGTCGATTGAACCTGGTTTCGATCAGTATTTTAGACGATAACGCAACATAAGTCTGGGATAAGTCTGGGATTTGACCTCATCAGACTCATACTTTCGCACACTTCACATACTCGTTGAACAGATCCTGGGTTTTTTCTGGTTTGGATCACGTAGTAGTGTGGTACCACACTGAAACAGTCCATTAAACCTGGTTTGGATCAATATTTTAGAGGATAACGCATGTTAGGTCTAGGTTAGGTCTGGGATTTTCACTCATCAGACTCATACTTTCGCATTCTTCGCATACTTGTTGAACGGATCCTGGGTTTTTTCTGGTTTGGATCACGTAGTAATGTGGTACCACACTGAAACAGTCGATTGAACCCGGTTTCGATCAGCATTTTAGAGGATAACGCAACATAAGTCTGGGATAGGTCTGGGATTTGACCTCATCAGACTCATACTTTCGCGTTTTTCACATACTTGTTGAAGAGATCCTGGGTTTTTTCTGGTTTGGATCACGTAGTAGTGTGGTACCACACTGAAACAGTCCATTAAACCTGGTTTGGATCAATATTTTAGAGGATAACGCATGTTAGGTCTAGGTTAGGTCTGGGATTTTCACTCATCAGACTCATACTTTCGCATTCTTCACATACTTGTTGAACGGATCCTGGGTTTTTTCTAGTTTGGATCACGTAGTAATGTGGGTCCACACTGAAACAATGAATTAAACCTGGTCTTGATAAATATTTTAGAGGATAACGCATGTTAGGTCTGGGATAGTTCTGGGATTTGCCCTCATCAGACTCATACTTTCGCACACTTCACATACTCATTGAACAGATCCTGGGTTTTTTCTGGTTTGGATCACGTAGTAATGTGGTACCACACTGAAACAGTCGATGAAACCTGGTTTCGATCAATATTTTAGAGGATAACGCAAGTTAAGTCTGGGATTGGTCTGGGATTTGACCTCATCAGACTCATACTTTCGCACACTTCACATACTCGTTGAACAGATCCTGGGTTATTTTCTGGTTTGGATCACGTAGTAATGTGGTACCACACTGAAACAGTCGATTGAACCTGGTTTCGATCAGTATTTTAGAGGATAACGCAACATAAGTCTGGGATAGGTCTGGGATTTGACCTCATCAGACTCATACTTTCGCGTTTTTCACATACTTGTTGAAGAGATCCTGGGTTTTTTTCTGGTTTGGATCGCATAGTAATGTGTTATCACACTGAAACTGTCGATTAAACCAGGTTTCGATCAATATTTTTGAGGATAACGCATGTTAGGTCTAGGTTACGCCTGGGATTTGCACTCATCAGTCTCATACTTTCGCATTCTTCTCGTACTTGTTGAACGGATCCTGGGTTATTTTCTGGTTTGGATCACATAGTAATGTGGTACCACACTGAAACAGTCGATTAAACCAGGTTTCGATCAATATTTTTGAGGATAACGCATGTTAGGTCTAGGTTAGGCCTGGGATTTTCACTCATCAGACTCATAATTTCGTATTCTTCTCATACTTGTTGAACGGATCCTGGGTTTTTTCTGGTTTGGATCACGTAGTAATGTGGTACCACACTGAAACAGTCATTTAAACCTGGATTCCATCAATATCTTAGAGGACAACGCAAGTTAGGTCTGGGATAGGTCTGGGATTTGCCCACATCAGGCTCATACATTCGCGTTTTTCACATACTCGTTGAACAGATCCTGGGTTATTTTCTGGTTTGGATCGCATAGTAATGTGGTACCACACTGAAACAGTCGATTAAACCAGGTTTCGATCAATATTTTTTAGGATAACGCATGTTAGGTCTAGGTTAGGCCTGGGATTTTCACTCATCAGACTCATTCTTTCGCATATTTCTCATACTTGATGGCTAGATCCTGGGCTTTTTCTGGATTGCATCTCGTAGTAATGAAGTGCAACACTGAAACAGTCAATTAAACCTGGTTTCCATCAATATCTTAGAGGACAACGCAAGTTAGGTCTGGGATAGGTCTGGGACTTGCCCTCATCACGCTCATACTTTCGCGTTTTTGACATACTTGTTGAACAGATCCTGGGTTTTTTCTGGTTTGGATCATGTAGTAGTGTGGTACCACACTGAAACAGTCCATTAAACCTGGTTTGGATCAATATTTTAGAGGATAACGCATGTTAGGTCTAGGTTAGGTCTGGGATTTTCACTCATCAGACTCATACTTTCGCATTCTTCACATACTTGTTGAACGGATCCTGGGTTTTTTCTGGTTTGGATCACGTAGTAATGTGGTACCACACTGAAACAGTCGATTGAACCTGGTTTCGATCAGCATTTTAGAGGATAACGCAACATAAGTCTGGGATAGGTCTGGGATTTGACCTCATCAGACTCATACTTTCGCGTTTTTCACATACTTGTTGAAGAGATCCTGGGTTTTTTCTGGTTTGGATCACGTAGTAGTGTGGTACCACACTGAAACAGTCCATTAAACCTGGTTTGGATCAATATTTTAGAGGATAACGCATGTTAGGTCTAGGTTAGGTCTGGGATTTTCACTGATCAGACTCATACTTTCGCATTCTTCACATACTTGTTGAACGGATCCTGGGTTTTTTCTAGTTTGGATCACGTAGTAATGTGGGTCCACACTGAAACAATCAATAAAACCTGGTCTTGATAAATATTTTAGAGGATAACGCATGTTAGGTCTGGGATAGTTCTGGGATTTGCCCTCATCAGACTCATACTTTCGCACACTTCACATACTCATTGAACAGATCCTGGGTTTTTTCTGGTTTGGATCACGTAGTAATGTGGTACCACACTGAAACAGTCGATGAAACCTGGTTCGATCAATATTTTTGAGGACAACGCATGTTAGGTGTAGGTTAGGCCTGGGATTTTCACTCATCAGGCTCATACTTTCGCATTCTTCACATACTTGTTGAACGGATCCTGGGTTTTTTCTGGTTTGGATCACGTAGTAATGTGGTACCACACTGAAACAGTCGATTGAACCTGGTTTCGATCAGTATTTTAGAGGATAACGCAACATAAGTCTGGGATAGGTCTGGGATTTGACCTCATCAGACTCATACTTTCGCGTTTTTCACATACTTGTTGAAGAGATCCTGGGTTTTTTCTGGTTTGGATCGCATAGTAATGTGTTACCACACTGAAACAGTCGATTAAACCAGGTTTCGATCAATATTTTTGAGGATAACGCATGTTAGGTCTAGGTTAGGCCTGGGATTTCCACTCATCAGTCTCATACTTTCGCATTCTTCTCATACTTGTTGAACGGATCCTGGGTTTTTGCTGGTTTGGATCACGTAGTAATGTGGGACCACACGGAAACAGTCAATTAAACCTGGTTTCGATCAATATATTAGAGAATAATTCATGTTAGGTATAGGTTAGGTCTGGGATTTGCTCTCATCAGGCTCATTCTTTCGCATATTTCTCATACTTGATGGCTAGATCCTGGGCTTTTTCTGGATTGCATAACGTAGTAATGAAGTACAACATTGAAACAGTCAATTAAACCTGGATTCCATCAATATCTTAGAGGACAACGCAAGTTAGGTCTGGGATAGGTCTGGGATTTGCCCACATCAGGCTCATACATTCGCGTTTTTCACATACTCGTTGAACAGATCCTCGGTTATTTTCTGGTTTGGATAGCATAGTAATGTGGTACCACACTGAAACAGTCGATTAAACCAGGTTTCGATCAATATTTTTGAGGATAACGCATGTTAGGTCTAGGTTAGGCCTGGGATTTTCACTCATCAGACTCATACTTTCGAATTCTTCTCATACTTGTTGAACGGATCCTGAGTTTTTGCTGGTTTGGATCACGTAGTAATGTGGGACCACACAGAAGCAATCAATTAAACCTGGTCTTGATAAATATTTTAGAGGATAACGCATGTTAGGTCTGGGTTAGGTCTAGGATTTGCCCTCGTCAGGCTCAAACTTTCGCATATTTCTAATACTTCATGGCTAGATCCTGGGCTATTTCTGGATTGTATCACGTAGTAATGTGGTACCACACAGAAACAGTCAATTAAACCTGGTTTCGATCAATATTTTAGAGGATAACGCAAGTTAGGTCTGGGATAGGTCTGGGATTTTCCCTCATCAGGCTCATACTTTCGCATTCTTCTCATACTTGTTGAACGGATCCTGGGTTTTTTCTGGTTTGGATCACGTAGTAATGTGGTACCACACTGAAACAGTCGATTGAACCTGGTTTCGATCAGTATTTTAGATGATAACGCAACATAAGTCTGGGATAGGTCTGGGATTTGACCTCATCAGACTCATACTTTCGCTGTTTTCACATACTTGTTGAACAGATCCTGGGTTATTTTCTGGATTGGGTGACGTAGTAGTGTGGTACCACACTGAAAGAGTCGATTAAACCTGGTTTCGATCAATATTTTTGAGGATAACGCATGTTAGGTCTAGGTTAGGCCTGTGATTTTCACTCATCAGACACTTACTTTCGCATTCTTCACATACTTGTTGAACGGATCCTGGGTATTTTCTGGTTTGGATCACGTAGTAATGTGGGACCACACGGAAACAGTCAATTAAACCTGATTTCGATCAATATATTAGAGAATAATTCATGTTAGGTCTAGGTTAGGTCTGGGATTTGCTCTCATCAGGCTCATTCTTTCGCATATTTCTCATACTTGATGGCTAGATCCTGGGCTTTTTCTGGATTGCATAACGGAGTAATGAAGTACAACACTGAAACAGTCAATTAAACCTGGATTCCATCAATATCTTAGAGGACAACGCAAGTTAGGTCTGGGATAGGTCTGGGATTTGCCCACATCAGGCTCATACTTTCGCGTTTTTCACATACTCGTTGAACAGATCCTGGGTTATTTTCTGGTTTGGATCGCATAGTAATGTGTTAACACACTGAAACAGTCGATTAAACCAGTTTTCGATCAATATTTTTGAGGATAACGCATGTTTGGTCTAGGTTAGGCCTGGGATTTTCACTCATCAGTCTCATACTTTCGCATTCTTCTCATACTTGTTGAACGGATCCTGGGTTTTTTCTGGTTTGGATCACGTAGTAATGTGGTACCACACTGAAACAGTCGATTGAACCTGGTTTCGATCAGTATTTTAGACGATAACGCAACATAAGTCTGGGATAAGTCTGGGATTTGACCTCATCAGACTCATACTTTCGCACACTTCACATACTCGTTGAACAGATCCTGGGTTTTTTCTGGTTTGGATCACGTAGTAATGTGGTACCACACTGAAACAGTCGATTAAACCAGGTTTCGATCAATATTTTTGAGGATAACGCATGTTTGGTCTAGGTTAGGCCTGGGATTTTCATTCATCAGTCTCATACTTTCGCATTCTTCTCATACTTGTTGAACGGATCCTGGGTTTTTTCTGGTTTGGATCACGTAGTAATGTGGTACCACACTGAAACAGTCGATTGAACCTGGTTTCGATCAGTATTTTAGATGATAACGCAACATAAGTCTGGGATAGGTCTGGGATTTGACCTCATCAGACTCATACTTTCGCTGTTTTCACATACTTGTTGAAGAGATCCTGGGTTTTTTCTGGTTTGGATCGCATAGTAATGTGTTACCACACTGAAACAGTCGATTAAACCAGGTTTCGATCAATATTTTTGAGGATAACGCATGTTTGGTCTAGGTTAGGCCTGGGATTTTCACTCATCAGTCTCATACTTTCGCATTCTTCTCATACTTGTTGAACGGATCCTGGGTTTTTGCTGGTTTGGATCACGTAGTAATGTGGGACCACACGGAAACAGTCAATTAAACCTGGTTTCGATCAATATATTAGAGAATAATTCATGTTAGGTCTAGGTTAGGTCTGGGATTTGCTCTCATCAGGCTCATACTTTCGCATATTTCTCATACTAGATGGCTAGTTCCTGGGCTTTTTCTGGATTGCATCACGTAGTAATGTAGTACAACACTGAAACACTCAATTAAACCTGGTTTCGATCAATATTTTAGAGAATAACGCATGTTAGGTCTAGGTTAGGTCGGGGATTTTCACTCATCAGGCTCATACTTTCGCATTCTTCACATACTTGTTGAACGGATCCTGGGTTTTTTCTGGTTTGGATCACGTAGTAATGTGGTACCACACTGAAACAGTCGATTGAACCTGGTTTCGATCAGTATTTTAGAGGATAACGCAACATAAGTCTGGGATAGGTCTGGGATTTGACCTCATCAGACATGAAGAGATCCTGGGTTTTTTCTGGTTTGGATCACGTAGTAGTGTGGTACCACACTGAAACAGTCCATTAAGCCTGGTTTGGATCAATATTTTAGAGGATAACGCATGTTAGGTCTAGGTTAGGTCTGGGATTTGCTCTCATCAGGCTCATACTTTCGCACACTTCACATACTCGTTGAACAGATCCTGGGTTTTTTCTGGTTTGGATCACATCGTAATGTGGTACCACACTGAAACAGTCGATGAAACCTGGTTTCGATCAATATTTTAGAGGATAACGCAAGTTAAGTCTGGGATTGGTCTGGGATTTGACCTCATCAGACTCATACTTTCGCGCACTTCACATACTCGTTGAACAGATCCTGGGTTATTTTCTGGTTTGGATCACATAGTAATGTGGTACCACACTGAAACAGTCGATTAAACCAGGTTTCGATCAATATTTTTGAGGATAACGCATGTTAGGTCTAGGTTAGGCCTGGGATTTTCACTCATCAGGCTCATACTTTCGCATTCTTCACATACTTGTTGAACGGATCCTGGGTTTTTTCTGGTTTGGATCACGTAGTAATGTGGTACCACACTGAAACAGTCGATTGAACCTGGTTTCGATCAGTATTTTAGAGGATAACGCAACATAAGTCTGGGATAGGTCTGGGATTTGACCTCATCAGACTCATACTTTCGCGTTTTTCACATACTTGTTGAAGAGATCCTGGGTTTTTTCTGGTTTGGATCACGTAGTAATGTAGCACCACACTGAAACAGTCAATTAAACCTGGTTTCGATCAATATTTTAGAGAATAATTCATGTTAGGTCTAGGTTAGGTCTGGGATTTGCTCTCATCAGGCTCATTCTTTCGCATATTTCTCATACTTGATGGCTAGATCCTGGGCTTTTTCTGGATTGCATCACGTAGTAATGAAGTACCACACTGAAACAGTCCACTAAACCTGCTTGCGATCAATATTTTAGAGGATAACGCATGTTAGGACTGGGTTAGGTCTAGGATTTGCTCTCATCAGGCTCATTCTTTCGCATATTTCTCATACTTGATGGCTAGATCCTGGACTTTTTCTGGATTGCATCACGTAGTAATGTGGTACCACACTGAAACATTCAATTAAACCTGGTCTTGATAAATATTTTAGAGGATAACGTATGTTAGGTCTGGGTTAGGTCTAGGATTTGCCCTCATCAGGATCATACTTTCGCATATTTCTTGATAAATATTTTAGAGGATAACGCATGTTAGGTCTGGGATAGGTCTGGGATTTGCCCTCATCAGACTCATACTTTCGCACACTTCACATACTCGTTGAACAGATCCTGGGTTATTTTCTGGTTTGGATCACATAGTAATGTGGTACCACACTGAAACAGTCGATTAAACCAGGTTTCGATCAATATTTTTGAGGATAACGCTTGTTAGGTCTAGGTTAGGCCTGGGATTTTCACTCATCAGACTCATACTTTCGTATTCTTCTCATACTTGTTGAACGGATCCTGGGTTTTTCTGGTTTGGATCACGTAGTAATGTGGTACCACACTGAAACAGTCAATTAAACCTGGTCTTGATAAATATTTTAGAGGATAACGCATGTTAGGTCTGGGTTAGGTCTAGGATTTGCCCTCGTCAGGCTCATACTTTCGCATATTTCTCATACTTCATGGCTAGATCCTGGGCTATTTCTGGATTGTGTCACGTAGTAATGTGGTACCACACTGAAACAGTCAATTAAACCTGGTTTTGATCAATATCATAGAGAATAATTCATGTTAGGTCTAGGTTAGGTCTGGGATTTGCCCTCATCAGGCTCATACTTTCGCATATTTCTCATACTTCATAGCTGGATCCTGGGCTATTTCTGGATTGGATCATGTAGTAATGTGGTACCACACTGAGACAGTCAATTAAACCTGGTCTTGATAAATATTTTAGAGGATAACGCATGTTAGGTCTAGGTTAGGTCTGGGATTTTCACTCATCAGACTCATACTTTCGCATTCTTCACATACTTGTTGAACGGATCATGGGTTTTCTCTGGTTTGGATCACGTAGTAATGTGGGACCACACTGAAACAATCAATTAAACCTGGTCTTGATAAATATTTTAGAGGATAACGCATGTTAGGTCTGGGATAGGTCTGGGATTTGCCCTCATCAGACTCATACTTTCGCACACTTCACATACTCGTTGAACAGATCCTGGGTTATTTTCTGGTTTGGATCACATAGTAATGTGGTACCACACTGAAACAGTCGATTAAACCAGGTTTCGATCAATATTTTTGAGGATAACGCTTGTTAGGTCTAGGTTAGGCCTGGGATTTTCACTCATCAGACTCATACTTTCGTATTCTTCTCATACTTGTTGAACGGATCCTGGGTTTTTTCTGGTTTGGATCACGTAGTAATGTGGTACCACACTGAAACAGTCAATTAAACCTGGTTTTGATGAATATTTTAGAGAATAATTCATGTTAGGTCTAGGTTAGGTCTGGGATTTGCTCTCATCAGGCTCTTTCTTTCGCATATTTCTCATACTTGATGGCTAGATCCTGGGCTTTTTCTGGATTGCATAACGTAGTAATGAAGTACAACACTGAAACAGTCAATTAAACCTGGATTCCATCAATATCTTAGAGGACAACGCAAGTTAGGTCTGGGATAGGTCTGGGATTTGCCCACATCAGGCTCATACTTTCGCGTTTTTCACATACTCGTTGAACAGATCCTGGGTTATTTTCTGGTTTGGATCACATAGTAATGTGGTACCACACTGAAACAGTCGATTAAACCAGGTTTCGATCAATATTTTTGAGGATAACGCATGTTAGTTCTAGGTTAGGCCTGGGATTTTCACTCATCAGACTCATATTTTCGTATTCTTCTCATACTTGTTGAACGGATCCTGAGTTTTTTCTGGTTTGGATCACGTAGTAATGTGGTACCACACCGAAACAGTCAATTAAACCTGTTTTTGATCAATATTTTAGAGAATAATTCATGTTAGGTCTAGGTTAGGTCCGGGATTTGCTCTCATCAGGCTCATTCTTTCGCATATTTCTCATACTTGATGGCTAGATCCTTGGCTTTTTCTGGATTGCATAACGTAGTAATGAAGTACAACACTGAAACAGTCAATTAAACCTGGATTCCATCAATATCTTAGAGGACACCGCATGTTAGGTCTGGGTTAGGTCTAGGATTTGCCCTCGTCAGGCTCATACTTTCGCATATTTCTCATACTTCATGGCTAGATCCTGGGCTATTTCTGGATTGTATCACGTAGTAATGTGGTACCACACAGAAACAGTCAATTAAACCTGGTTTCGATCAATATTTTAGAGGATAACGCAAGTTAGGTCTGGGATAGGTCTGGGATTTTCCCTCATCAGGCTCATACTTTCGCGTTTTTCACATACTTGTTGAACAGATCCTGGGTTTTTTTCTGGATTGGGTCACGTAGTAGTGTGGTACCACACTGAAACAGTCGATTAAACCTGGTTTCGATCAATATTTTTGAGGATAACGCATGTTAGGTCTAGGTTAGGCCTGGGATTTTCACTCATCAGACTCTTACTTTCGCATTCTTCACATACTTGTTGAACGGATCCTGGGTTTTTTCTGGTTTGGATCACGTAGTAATGTGGGACCACACGGAAACAGTCAATTAAACCTGGTTTCGATCAATATATTAGAGAATAATTCATGTTAGGTCTAGGTTAGGTCTGGGATTTGCTCTCATCAGGCTCATTCTTTCGCATATTTCTCATACTTGATGGCTAGATCCTGGGCTTTTTCTGGATTGCATAACGTAGTAATGAAGTACAACACTGAAACAGTCAATTAACCCTGGATTCCATCAATATCTTAGAGGACAACGCAAGTTAGGTCTGGGATAGGTCTGGGATTTGCCCACATCAGGCTCATACTTTCGCGTTTTTCAAATACTCGTTGAACAGATCCTGGGTTATTTTCTGGTTTGGATCGCATAGTAATGTGGTACCACACTGAAACAGTCGATTAAACCAGGTTTCGATCAATATTTTTGAGGATAACGCATGTTAGGTCTAGGTTAGGCCTGGGATTTTCACTCATCAGACTCATACTTTCGCATTCTTCTCATACTTGTTGAACGGATCCTGGGTTTTTGCTGGTTTGGATCACGTAGTAATGTAGGACCACACAGAAACAATCAATTAAACCTGGTCTTGATAAATATTTTAGAGGATAACGCATGTTAGGTCTGGGTTAGGTCTAGGATTTGCCCTCGTCAGGCTCATACTTTCGCATATTTCTCATACTTCATGGCTAGATCCTGGGCTATTTCTGGATTGTATCACGTAGTAATGTGGTACCACACAGAAACAGTCAATTAAACCTGGTTTCGATCAATATTTTAGAGGATAACGCAAGTTAGGTCTGGGATAGGTCTGGGATTTTCCCTCATCAGGCTCATACTTTCGCGTTTTTCACATACTTGTTGAACAGATCCTGGGTTTTTTTCTGGATTGGGTCACGTAGTAGTCTGGTACCACACTTAAACAGTCGATTAAACCTGGTTTCGACCAATATTTTTGAGCATAACGCATGTTAGGTCTAGGTTAGGCCTGGGATTTTCACTCATCAGACTCTTACTTTCGCATTCTTCACATACATGTTGAACGGATCCTGGATTTTTTCTGGTTTGGATCACGTAGTAATGTGGGACCACACGGAAACAGTCAATTAAACCTGGTTTTGATCAATATATTAGAGAATAATTCATGTTAGGTCTAGGTTAGGTCTGGGATTTGCTCTCATCAGGCTCATTCTTTCGCATATTTCTCATACTTGATGGCTAGATCCTGGGCTTTTTCTGGATTGCATCACGTAGTAATGAAGTACAACACTGAAACAGTCAATTAAACCTGGTTCCATCAATATTTTAGAGGACAACGCAAGTTAGGTCTGGCATAGGTCTGGGATTCGCCCTCATCAGACTCATACTTTCGCACACTTCACATACTCGTTGAACAGATCCTGGGTTATTTTCTGGTTTGGATCACATAGTAATGTGGTACCACACTGAAACAGTCGATTAAACCAGGTTTCGATCAATATTTTTGAGGATAACGCATGTTAGGTCTAGGTTAGGCCTGGGATTTTCACTCATCAGACTCATACTTTCGTATTCTTCTCATACTTGTTGAACGGATCCTGGGTTTTTTCTGGTTTGGATCACGTAGTAATGTGGGACCACACGGAAACAGTTAATTAAACCTGGTTTCGATCAATATATTAGAGAATGATTCATGTTAGGTCTAGGTTAGGTCTGGGATTTGCTCTCATCAGGCTCATTCTTTCGCATATTTCTCATACTTGATGGCTAGATCCTGGGCTTTTTCTGGATTGCATAACGTAGTAATGAAGTACAACACTGAAACAGTCAATTAAACCTGGATTCCATCAATATCTTAGAGGACAACGCAAGTTAGGTCTGGGATAGGTCTGGGATTTGCCCACATCAGGCTCATACTTTCGCGTTTTTCACATACTCGTTGAACAGATCCTTGGTTATTTTCTGGTTTGGATCGCATAGTAATGTGGTACCACACTGAAACAGTCGATTAAACCAGGTTTCGATCAATATTTTTGAGGATAACGCATGTTAGGTCTAGGTTAGGCCTGGGATTTTCACTCATCAGACTCATACTTTCGCATTCTTCTCATACTTGTTGAACGGATCCTGGGTTTTTGCTGGTTTGGAACACGTAGTAATGTGGGACCACACAGAAACAATCAATTAAACCTGGTCTTGATAAATATTTTAGAGGATAACGCATGTTAGGTCTGGGTTAGGTCTAGGATTTGCCCTCGTCAGGCTCATGCTTTCGCATATTTCTCATACTTCATGGCTAGATCCTGGGCTATTTCTGGATTGTATCACGTAGTAATGTGGTACCACACAGAAACAGTCAATTAAACCTGGTTTCGATCAATATTTTAGAGGATAACGCATGTTAGGTCTAGGTTAGGTCTGGGATTTTCACTCATCAGACTCATACTTTCGCATTCTTCACATACTTGTTGAACGGATCCTGGGTTTTCTCTGGTTTGGATCACGTAGTAATGTGGGACCACACGGAAACAGTTAATTAAACCTGGTTTCGATCAATATATTAGAGAATGATTCATGTTAGGTCTAGGTTAGGTCTGGGATTTGCTCTCATCAGGCTCATTCTTTCGCATATTTCTCATACTTGATGGCTAGATCCTGGGCTTTTTCTGGATTGCATCACGTAGTAATGAAGTACAACACTGAAACAGTCAATTAATCCTGGTTTCCATCAATATTTTAGAGGACAACGCAAGTTAGGTCTGGGATAGGTCTGGGATTTGCCCTCATCAGACTCATACTTTCGCACACTTCACATACTCGTTGAACAGATCCTGGGTTATTTTCTGGTTTGGATCACATAGTAATGTGGTACCACACTGAAACAGTCGATTAAACCAGGTTTCGATCAATATTTTTGAGGATAACGCATGTTAGGTCTAGGTTAGGCCTGGGATTTTCACTCATCAGACTCATACTTTCGTATTCTTCTCATACTTGTTGAACGGATCCTGGGTTTTTTCTGGTTTGGATCACGTAGTAATGTGGTACCACACTGAAACAGTCAATTAAACCTGGTTTTGATCAATATTTTAGAGAATAATTCATGTTAGGTCTAGGTAAGGTCTGGGATTTGCTCTCATCAGGCTCTTTCTTTCGCATATTTCTCATACTTGATGGCTAGATCCTGGGCTTTTTCTGGATTGCATAACGTAGTAATGAAGTACAACACTGAAACAGTCAATTAAACCTGGATTCCATCAATATCTTAGAGGACAACGCAAGTTAGGTCTGGGATAGGTCTGGGATTTGCCCACATCAGGCTCATAGTTTCGCGATTTTCACATACTCGTTGAACAGATCCTGGGTTATTTTCTGGTTTGGATCGCATAGTAATGTGGTACCACACTGAAACAGTCGATTAAACCAGGTTTCGATCAATATTTTTGAGGATAACGCATGTTAGGTCTAGGTTAGGCCTGGGATTTTCACTCATCAGACTCATACTTTCGCATTCTTCTCATACTTGTTGAACGGATCCTGGGTTTTTGCTGGTTTGGATCACGTAGTAATGTGGGACCACACAGAAACAATCAATTAAACCTGGTCTTGATAAATATTTCAGAGGATAACGCATGTTAGGTCTGGGTTAGGTCTAGGATTTGCCCTCGACCGGCTCATACTTTCGCATATTTCTCATACTTCATGGCTAGATCCTGGGCTATTTCTGGATTGTATCACGTAGAAATGTGGTACCACACAGAAACAGTCAATTAAACCTGGTTTCGATCAATATTTTAGAGGATAACGCAAGTTAGGTCTGGGATAGGTCTGGGATTTTCCCTCATCAGGCTCATACTTTCGCGTTTTTCACATACTTGTTGAACAGATCCTGGGTTTTTTTCTGGATTGGGTCACGTAGTACTCTGGTACCACACTGAAACAGTCGATTAAACCTGGTTTCGATCAATATTTTTAGAGGATAACGCATGTTAGGTCTAGGTTAGCACTGGGATTTGCCCACATCAGGCTCATACTTTCGCGTTTTACACATACTCGTTGAACAGATCCTGGGTTATTTTCTGGTTTGGATCACGTAGTAGTGTGGTACCACACTGAAACAGTCCATTAAACCTGGTTTGGATCAATATTTTTAGAGGATAACGCATGTTAGGTCTAAGTTAGCCCTGGGATTTTCACTCATCAGACTCATACTTTCGCATTCTTCACATGCTTGTTGAACGGATCCTGGGTTTTTTCTGGTTTGGTTCACGTAGTAATGTGGTACCACACTGAAACATTCAATTAAACCTGATCTTGATAAATATTTCAGAGTATAACGCATGTTAGGTCTGGGTTAGGTCTAGGATTTGCCCTCATCAGGCTCATACTTTCGCATATTTCTCATACTTCATGGCTAGATCCTGGGCTGTTTCTGGATTGTATCACGTAGTAATGTGGTACCACGCTGAAACAGTCAATTAAACCTGGTTTCGATCAATATTTTAGATGATAACGCAAGTTAGGTCTGGCATAGGTCTGGGATTCGCCCTCATCAGACTCATACTTTCGCGTTTTTCACATACTTGTTGAACTGATCCTGGGCTATTTCTGGCTTGGATCACGTAGTAATGTGGTACCACACTGAAACTGTCAATTAAACCTGGTCTTGATAAATATTTTAGAGGATAACGCATGTTAGGTCTAGGTTAGGTCTGGGATTTTCACTCATCAGACTCATACTTTCGCATTCTTCACATACTTGTTGAACGGATCCTGGGTTTTTTCTGGTTTGGATCACGTAGTAATGTGGGACCACACTGAAACATTCAATTAAACCAGGTCTTGATAAATATTTTAGAGGATAACGCATGTTAGGTCTGGGATAGGTCTGGGATTTGCCCACATCAGGCTCATACATTCGCGTTTTTCACATACTCGTTGAACAGATCCTGGGTTATTTTCTGGTTTGGATCGCATAGTAATGTGGTACCACACTGAAACAGTCGATTAAACCAGGTTTCGATCAATATTTTTGAGGATAACGCATGTTAGGTCTAGGTTAGGCCTGGGATTTTCACTCATCAGACTCATTCTTTCGCATATTTCTCATACTTGATGGCTAGATCCTGGGCTTTTTCTGGATTGCATCTCGTAGTAATGAAGTGCAACACTGAAACAGTCAATTAAACCTGGTTTCCATCGATATCTTAGAGGACAACGCAAGTTAGGTCTGGGATAGGTCTGGGTCTTGCCCTCATCACGCTCATACTTTCGCGTTTTTGACATACTTGTTGAACAGATCCTGGGTTTTTTCTGGTTTGGATCACGTAGTAGTGTGGTACCACACTGAAACAGTCCATTAAACCTGGTTTGGATCAATATTTTAGAGGATAACGCATGTTAGGTCTAGGTTAGGTCTGGGATTTTCACTCATCAGACTCATACTTTCGCATTCTTCACATACTTGTTGAACGGATCCTGGGTTTTTTCTGGTTTGGATCACGTAGTAATGTGGTACCACACTGAAACAGTCGATTGAACCTGGTTTCGATCAGCATTTTAGAGGATAACGCAACATAAGTCTGGGATAGGTCTGGGATTTGACCTCATCAGACTCATACTTTCGCGTTTTTCACATACTTGTTGAAGAGATCCTGGGTTTTTTCTGGTTTGGATCACGTAGTAGTGTGGTACCACACTGAAACAGTCCATTAAACCTGGTTTGGATCAATATTTTAGAGGATAACGCATGTTAGGTCTAGGTTAGGTCTGGGATTTTCACACATCAGACTCATACTTTCGCATTCTTCACATACTTGTTGAACGGATCCTGGGTTTTTTCTAGCTTGGATCACGTAGTAATGTGGGTCCACACTGAAACAATGAATTAAACCTGGTCTTGATAAATATTTTAGAGGATAACGCATGTTAGGTCTGGGATAGTTCTGGGATTTGCCCTCATCAGACTCATACTTTCGCACACTTCACATACTCATTGAACAGATCCTGGGTTTTTTCTGGTTTGGATCACGTAGTAATGTGGTACCACACTGAAACAGTCGATGAAACCTGGTTTCGATCAATATTTTAGAGGATAACGCAAGTTAAGTCTGGGATTGGTCTGGGATTTGACCTCATCAGACTCATACTTTCGCATTCTTCAAATACTTGTTGAAGAGATCCTGGGTTTTTTCTGGTTTGGATCGCATAGTAATGTGTTACCACACTGAAACAGTCGATTAAACCAGGTTTCGATCAATAGTTTTGAGGATAACGCATGTTAGGTCTAGGTTAGGCCTGGGATTTTCACTCATCAGTCTCATACTTTCGCATTCTTCTCATACTTGTTGAACGGATCCTGGGTTATTTTCTGGTTTGGATCACATAGTAATGTGGTACCACACTGAAACAGTCGATTAAACCAGGTTTCGATCAATATTTTTGAGGATAACGCATGTTAGGTCTAGGTTAGGCCTGGGATTTTCACTCATCAGACTCATAATTTCGTATTCTTCTCATACTTGTTGAACGGATCCTGGGTTTTTTCTGGTTTGGATCACGTAGTAATGTGGTACCACACTGAAACAGTCAATTAAACCTGGTTTTGATCAATATTTTAGAGAATAATTCATGTTAGGTCTAGGTTAGGTCTGGGATTTGCTCTCATCAGGCTCATTTTTTCGCATATTTCTCATACTTGATGGCTAGATCCTGGGCTTTTTCTGGATTGCATCACGTAGTAATGAAGTACAACACTGAAACAGTCAATTAAACCTGGTTTCCATCAATATCTTAGAGGACAACGCAAGTTAGGTCTGGGATATGTCTGGGATTTGCCCACATTAGACTCATACTTTCGCATTCTTCACATACTCGTTGAACAGATCCTGGGTTTTTTCTGGTTTGGATCACGTAGTAATGTGGTACCACACTGAAACAGTCGATTAAACCAGGTTTCGATCAATATTTTTTAGGATAACGCATGTTAGGTCTAGGTTAGGCCTGGGATTTTCACTCATCAGACTCATTCTTTCGCATATTTCTCATACTTGATGGCTAGATCCTGGGCTTTTTCTGGATTGCATCTCGTAGTAATGAAGTGCAACACTGAAACAGTCAATTAAACCTGGTTTCCATCAATATCTTAGAGGACAACGCAAGTTAGGTCTGGGATAGGTCTGGGACTTGCCCTCATCACGCTCATACTTTCGCGTTTTTGACATACTTGTTGAACAGATCCTGGGTTTTTTCTGGTTTGGATCACGTAGTAGTGTGGTACCACACTGAAACAGTCCATTAAACCTGGTTTGGATCAATATTTTAGAGGATAACGCATGTTAGGTTTAGGTTAGGTCTGGGATTTTCACTCAGCAGACTCATACTTCCGCATTCTTCACATACTTGTTGAACGGATCCTGGGTTTTTTCTGGTTTGGATCACGTAGTAATGTGGTACCACACTGAAACAGTCGATTGAACCTGGTTTCGATCAGCATTTTAGAGGATAACGCAACATAAGTCTGGGATAGGTCTGGGATTTGACCTCATCAGACTCATACTTTCGCGTTTTTCACATACTTGTTGAAGAGATCCTGGGTTTTTTCTGGTTTGGATCACGTAGTAGTGTGGTACCACACTGAAACAGTCCATTAAACCTGGTTTGGATCAATATTTTAGAGGATAACGCATGTTAGGTCTAGGTTAGGTCTGGGATTTTCACTCATCAGACTCATACTTTCGCATTCTTCACATACTTGTTGAACGGATCCTGGGTTTTTTCTAGTTTGGATCACGTAGTAATGTGGGTCCACACTGAAACAATCAATTAAACCTGGTCTTGATAAATATTTTAGAGGATAACGCATGTTAGGTCTGGGATAGTTCTGGGATTTGCCCTCATCAGACTCATACTTTCGCACACTTCACATACTCATTGAACAGATCCTGGGTTTTTTCTGGTTTGGATCACGTAGTAATGTGGTACCACACTGAAACAGTCGATGAAACCTGGTTCGATCAATATTTTTGAGGACAACGCATGTTAGGTGTAGGTTAGGCCTGGGATTTTCACTCATCAGGCTCATACTTTCGCATTCTTCACATACTTGTTGAACGGATCCTGGGTTTTTTCTGGTTTGGATCACGTAGTAATGTGGTACCACACTGAAACAGTCGATTGAACCTGGTTTCGATCAGTATTTTAGAGGATAACGCAACATAAGTCTGGGATAGGTCTGGGATTTGACCTCATCAGACTCATACTTTCGCGTTTTTCACATACTTGTTGAAGAGATCCTGGGTTTTTTCTGGTTTGGATCGCATAGTAATGTGTTACCACACTGAAACAGTCGATTAAACCAGGTTTCGATCAATATTTTTGAGGATAACGCATGTTAGGTCTAGGTTAGGCCTGGGATTTTCACTCATCAGTCTCATACTTTCGCATTCTTCTCATACTTGTTGAACGGATCCTGGGTTTTTGCTGGTTTGGATCACGTAGTAATGTGGGACCACACGGAAACCGTCAATTAAACCTGGTTTCGATCAATATATTAGAGAATAATTCATGTTAGGTCTAGGTTAGGTCTGGGATTTGCTCTCATCAGGCTCATTCTTTCGCATATTTCTCATACTTGATGGCTAGATCCTGGGCTTTTTCTGGATTGCATAACGTAGTAATGAAGTACAACATTGAAACAGTCAATTAAACCTGGATTCCATCAATATCTTAGAGGACAACGCAAGTTAGGTCTGGGATAGGTCTGGGATTTGCCCACATCAGGCTCATACATTCGCGTTTTTCACATACTCGTTGAACAGATCCTCGGTTATTTTCTGGTTTGGATAGCATAGTAATGTGGTACCACACTGAAACAGTCGAGTAAACCAGGTTTCGATCAATATTTTTGAGGATAACGCATGTTAGGTCTAGGTTAGGCCTGGGATTTTCACTCATCAGACTCATACTTTCGAATTCTTCTCATACTTGTTGAACGGATCCTGAGTTTTTGCTGGTTTGGATCACGTAGTAATGTGGGACCACACAGAAGCAATCAATTAAACCTGGTCTTGATAAATATTTTAGAGGATAACGCATGTTAGGTCTGGGTTAGGTCTAGGATTTGCCCTCGTCAGGCTCAAACTTTCGCATATTTCTCATACTTCATGGCTAGATCCTGGGCTATTTCTGGATTGTATCACGTAGTAATGTGGTACCACACAGAAACAGTCAATTAAACCTGGTTTCGATCAATATTTTAGAGGATAACGCAAGTTAGGTCTGGGATAGGTCTGGGATTTTCCCTCATCAGGCTCATACTTTCGCGTTTTTCACATACTTGTTGAACAGATCCTGGGTTATTTTCTGGATTGGGTGACGTAGTAGTGTGGTATCACACTGAAAGAGTCGATTAAACCTGGTTTCGATCAATATTTTTGAGGATAACGCATGTTAGGTCTAGGTTAGGCCTGGGATTTTCACTCATCAGACACTTACTTTCGCATTCTTCACATACTTGTTGAACGGATCCTGGGTTTTTTCTGGTTTGGATCACGTAGTAATGTGGGACCACACGGAAACAGTCAATTAAACCTGGTTTCGATCAATATATTAGAGAATAATTCATGTTAGGTCTAGGTTAGGTCTGGGATTTGCTCTCATCAGGCTCATTCTTTCGCATATTTCTCATACTTGATGGCTAGATCCTGGGCTTTTTCTGGATTGCATAACGGAGTAATGAAGTACAACACTGAAACAGTCAATTAAACCTGGATTCCATCAATATCTTAGAGGACAACGCAAGTTAGGTCTGGGATAGGTCTGGGATTTGCCCACATCAGGCTCATACTTTCGCGTTTTTCACATACTCGTTGAACAGATCCTGGGTTATTTTCTGGTTTGGATCGCATAGTAATGTGTTAACACACTGAAACAGTCGATTAAACCAGGTTTCGATGAATATTTTTGAGGATAACGCATGTTTGGTCTAGGTTAGGCCTGGGATTTTCACTCATCAGTCTCATACTTTCGCATTCTTCTCATACTTGTTGAACGGATCCTGGGTTTTTTCTGGTTTGGATCAGGTAGTAATGTGGTACCACACTGAAACAGTCGATTGAACCTGGTTTCGATCAGTATTTTAGAGGATAACGCAACATAAGTCTGGGATAGGTCTGGGATTTGACCTCATCAGACTCATACTTTCGCTGTTTTCACATACTTGTTGAAGAGATCCTGGGTTTTTTCTGGTTTGGATCGCATAGTAATGTGTTACCACACTGAAACAGTCGATTAAACCTGGTTTCGATCAATATTTTTGAGGATAACGCATGTTTGGTCTAGGTTAGGCCTGAGATTTTCACTCATCAGTCTCATACTTTCGCATTCTTCTCATACTTGTTGAACGGATCCTGGGTTTTTGCTGGTTTGGATCACGTAGTAATGTGGGACCACACGGAAACAGTCAATTAAACCTGGTTTCGATCAATATATTAGAGAATAATTCATGTTAGGTCTAGGTTAGGTCTGGGATTTGCTCTCATCAGGCTCATACTTTCGTATATTTCTCATACTTCATGGCTGGATCCTGGGCTATTTCTGGATTGGATCATGTAGTAATGTGGTACCACACTGAAACAGTCAATTAAACCTGGTTACCATCAATATCTTAGAGGACAACGCAAGTTAGGTCTGGGATAGGTCTGGGATTTGCCCACATCAGACTCATACTTTCGCGTTTTTCACATACTTGTTGAAGAGATCCTGGGTTTTTTCTGGTTTGGATCACGTAGTAGTGTGGTACCACAATGAAACAGTCCATTAAACCTGGTTTGGATCAACATCTTAGAGGATAACGCATGTTAGGTCTAGGATAGGTCTGGGATTTTCACTCATCAGACTCATACTTTCGCATTCTTCAGATACTTGTTGAACGGATCCTGTGTTTTTTCTCGTTTGGATCACGTAGTAATGTGGTACGACACTGAAACAGTCAATTAAACCTGGTTTTGATCAATATCTTAGAGAATAATTCATGTTAGGTCTAGGTTAGGTCTGGGATTTGCCGTCATCAGGCTCATACTTTCGTATATTTCTGATACTTCATGGCTGGATCCTGGGCTATTTCTGGATTGGATCATGTAGTAATGTGGTACCACACTGAAACAGTCAATTAAACCTGGTTTGGATCAATATTTTTAGAGGATAACGCATGTTAGGTCTAGGTTAGCCCTGGGATTTTCACTCATCAGACTCATACTTTCGCATTCTTCACATACTTGTTGAACGGATCCTGGGTTTTTTCTGGTTTGGTTCACGTAGTAATGTGGTACCACACTGAAACATTCAATTAAACCTGATGTTGATAAATATTTCAGAGTATAACGCATGTTAGGTCTGGGTTAGGTCTAGGATTTGCCCTCATCAGGCTCATACTTTCGCATATTTCTCATACTTCATGGCTAGATCCTGGGCTGTTTCTGGATTGTATCACGTAGTAATGTGGTACCACGCTGAAACAGTCAATTAAACCTGGTTTCGATCAATATTTTAGAGGATAACGCAAGTTAGGTCTGGCATAGGTCTGGGATTCGCCCTCATCAGACTCATACTTTCGCGTTTTTCACATACTTGTTGAACTGATCCTGGGCATTTTCTGGTTTGGATCACGTAGTAATGTGCTACCACACTGAAACAGTCAATTAAACCTGGTTTCGATCAATATCGTAGAGAATAATTCATGTTAGGTCTAGGTTAGGTCTGGGATTTGCTCTCATCAGGCTCATACTTTCGCATATTTCTCATACTAGATGGCTAGTTCCTGGGCTTTTTCTGGATTGCATCACGTAGTAATGAAGTACAACACTGAAACACTCAATTAAACCTGGTTTCGATCAATATTATTGAGGATAACGCATGTTAGGTCTAGGTTAGGCCTGGGATTTTCACTCATCAGACTCATACATTCGCATTCATCTCATACTTGTTGAACGGATCCTGGGTTTTTTCTGGTTTGGATCACGTAGTAATGTGGGACCACACTGAAACAGTCAATTAAACCTGGTTTCGATCAATATTTTAGAGAATAATTCATGTTAGGTCTAGGTTAGGTCTGGGATTTGCTCTCATCAGGCTCATTCTTTCGCATATTTCTCATACTTGATGGCTAGATCCTGGGCTTTTTCTGGATTGCATCTTGTAGTAATGAAGTGCAACACTGAAACAGTCAATTAAACCTGGTTTCCATCAGTATCTTAGAGGACAACGCAAGTTAGGTCTGGGATAGGTCTGGGACTTGCCCTCATCACGCTCATACTTTCGCGTTTTTGAGATACTTGTTGAACAGATCCTGGGTTTTTTCTGGTTTGGATCACGTAGTAGTGTGGTACCACACTGAAACAGTCCATTAAACCAGGTTTGGATCAATATTTTAGAGGATAACGCATGTTAGGTCTAGGTTAGGTCGGGGATTTTCACTCATCAGGCTCATACTTTCGCATTCTTCACATACTTGTTGAACGGATCCTGGGTTTTTTCTGGTTTGGATCACGTAGTAATGTGGTACCACACTGAAACAGTCGATTGAACCTGGTTTCGATCAGTATTTTAGAGGATAACGCAACATAAGTCTGGGATAGGTCTGGGATTTGACCTCATCAGACTCATACTTTCGCGTTTTTCACATACTTGTTGAAGAGATCCTGGGTTTTTTCTGGTTTGGATCACGTAGTAATGTAGCACCACACTGAAACAGTCAATTAAACCTGGTTTCGATCAATATTTTAGAGAATAATTCATGTTAGGTCTAGGTTAGGTCTGGGATTTGCTCTCATCAGGCTCATTCTTTCGCATATTTCTCATACTTGATGGCTAGATCCTGGGCTTTTTCTGGATTGCATCACGTAGTAATGTGGTACCACACTGAAACAGTCGATTAAACCTGGTTTCGATCAGTATTTTAGAGGATAACGCAACATAAGTCTGGGATAGGTCTGGGAGTTGACCTCATCAGACTCATGCTTTCGCGTTTTTCACATACTTGTTGAACAGATCCTGGGTTTTTTCTGGTTTGGATCACGTAGTAGTGTGGTACCACACTGAAACAGTCCATTAGACCTGCTTGCGATCAATATTTTAGAGGATAACGCATGTTAGGACTGGGTTAGGTCTAGGATTTGCCCTCATCAGGCTCATTTTTTCGCATATTTCTCAAACTTGATGGCTAGATCCTGGGCTTTTTCTGGATTGCATCACGTAGTAATGTGGTACCACACTGAAACATTCAATTAAACCTGGTCTTGACAAATATTTTAGAGGATAACGCATTTTAGGTCTGGGTTAGGTCTAGGATTTGTCCTCATCAGGCTCATACTTTCGCATATTTCTCATACTTCATGGCTAGATCCTGGGCTTTTTCTGGATTGCATCACGTAGTAATGAAGTACACCACTGAAACAGTCAATTAAACCTGGTTTCCATCAATATCTTAGAGGACAACGCAAGTTAGGTCTGGGATAGGTCTTGGACTTGCCCTCATCAGGCTCATACTTTCGCGTTTTTCACATACTTGTTCAACAGATCCTGGGTTTTTTCAGGATTGGATCACGTAGTAGAGTGGTACCACACTGAAACAGTCCATTAAACCTGGTTTGGATCAATATTTTAGAGGATAACGCATGTTAGGTCTAGGTTAGGTCTGAGATTTTCACTCATCAGACTCATACTTTCGCACACTTCACATACTCGTTGAACAGATCCTGGGTTTTTTCTGGTTTGGATCACGTAGTAATGTGGTACCACACTGAAGCAGTCGATTAAACCAGGTTTCGATCAATATTTTAGAGTATAACTCATGTTAGGTCTAGGTTAGGCCTGGGATTTTCATTTATCTGACTCATATTTTCGCGTTTTTCACATACTTGTTGAACAGATCCTGGGTTTTTTCTGGTTTGGATCACGTAGTTGTGTGGTACCACACTGAAACAGTCCATTAAACCTGCTTGCGATCAATATTTTAGAGGATAGCGCATGTTAGGTCTGGGTTAGGTCTAGGATTTGCCCTCATCAGGCTCATTCTTTCCCATATTACTCAAACTTGATGGCTAGATCCTGGGCTTTTTCTGGATTGCATCACGTAGTAATGAAGTACAACACTGAAACAGTCAATTAAACCTGGTTTCCATCAATATCTTAGAGGACAACGCAAGTTAGGTCTAGGTTAGGCCTGGGATTTCCACTCATCAGGCTCATACTTTCGCATTCTTCACATACTTGTTGAACGGATCCTGGGTTTTTTCTGGTTTGGATCACGTAGTAATGTGGGACCACACTGAAACAGTCAATTAAACCTGGTTTCCATCAATATCTTAGAGGACAACGCAAGTTAGGTCTGGGTTAGGTCTGGGATTTTCACTCATCAGACTCATACTTTTGCATGCTTCACATACTTGCTGAACGGATCCTGGGCTTTTTCTGGTTTGGATCACGTAGTAATGTGGGACCACACTGAAACAGTCAATTAAACCTGATTTCGATCAATATTTTAGAGAATAATTCAATTAGGTCTAGGTTAGGTCTGGGATTTGCTCTCATCAGGCTCATTCTTTCGCATATTTCTCATACTTGATGGCTAGATCCTTGGCTTTTTCTGGATTGCATCACGTAGTAATGAAGTACAACACTGAAACAGTCAATTAAACCTGATTTCGATCAATATTTTAGAGAATAATTCAATTAGGTCTAGGTTAGGTCTGGGATTTGCTCTCATCAGGCTCATTCTTTCGCATATTTCTCATACTTGATGGCTAGATCCTTGGCTTTTTCTGGATTGCATCACGTAGTAATGAAGTACAACACTGAAACAGTCAATTAAACCTGGTTTCGATCAATATTTTAGAGGATAACGCAAGTTAGGTCTGGGATAGGTCTGGGATTTTCCCTCATCAGGCTCATACTTTCGCGTTTTTCACATACTTGTTGAACAGATCCTGGGTTATTTTCTGGATTGGGTGACGTAGTAGTGTGGTATCACACTGAAAGAGTCGATTAAACCTGGTTTCGATCAATATTTTTGAGGATAACGCATGTTAGGTCTAGGTTAGGCCTGGGATTTTCACTCATCAGACACTTACTTTCGCATTCTTCACATACTTGTTGAACGGATCCTGGGTTTTTTCTGGTTTGGATCACGTAGTAATGTGGGACCACACGGAAACAGTCAATTAAACCTGGTTTCGATCAATATATTAGAGAATAATTCATGTTAGGTCTAGGTTAGGTCTGGGATTTGCTCTCATCAGGCTCATTCTTTCGCATATTTCTCATACTTGATGGCTAGATCCTGGGCTTTTTCTGGATTGCATAACGGAGTAATGAAGTACAACACTGAAACAGTCAATTAAACCTGGATTCCATCAATATCTTAGAGGACAACGCAAGTTAGGTCTGGGATAGGTCTGGGATTTGCCCACATCAGGCTCATACTTTCGCGTTTTTCACATACTCGTTGAACAGATCCTGGGTTATTTTCTGGTTTGGATCGCATAGTAATGTGTTAACACACTGAAACAGTCGATTAAACCAGGTTTCGATGAATATTTTTGAGGATAACGCATGTTTGGTCTAGGTTAGGCCTGGGATTTTCACTCATCAGTCTCATACTTTCGCATTCTTCTCATACTTGTTGAACGGATCCTGGGTTTTTTCTGGTTTGGATCAGGTAGTAATGTGGTACCACACTGAAACAGTCGATTGAACCTGGTTTCGATCAGTATTTTAGAGGATAACGCAACATAAGTCTGGGATAGGTCTGGGATTTGACCTCATCAGACTCATACTTTCGCTGTTTTCACATACTTGTTGAAGAGATCCTGGGTTTTTTCTGGTTTGGATCGCATAGTAATGTGTTACCACACTGAAACAGTCGATTAAACCAGGTTTCGATCAATATTTTTGAGGATAACGCATGTTTGGTCTAGGTTAGGCCTGAGATTTTCACTCATCAGTCTCATACTTTCGCATTCTTCTCATACTTGTTGAACGGATCCTGGGTTTTTGCTGGTTTGGATCACGTAGTAATGTGGGACCACACGGAAACAGTCAATTAAACCTGGTTTCGATCAATATATTAGAGAATAATTCATGTTAGGTCTAGGTTAGGTCTGGGATTTGCTCTCATCAGGCTCATACTTTCGTATATTTCTCATACTTCATGGCTGGATCCTGGGCTATTTCTGGATTGGATCATGTAGTAATGTGGTACCACACTGAAACAGTCAATTAAACCTGGTTACCATCAATATCTTAGAGGACAACGCAAGTTAGGTCTGGGATAGGTCTGGGATTTGCCCACATCAGACTCATACTTTCGCGTTTTTCACATACTTGTTGAAGAGATCCTGGGTTTTTTCTGGTTTGGATCACGTAGTAGTGTGGTACCACAATGAAACAGTCCATTAAACCTGGTTTGGATCAACATCTTAGAGGATAACGCATGTTAGGTCTAGGATAGGTCTGGGATTTTCACTCATCAGACTCATACTTTCGCATTCTTCAGATACTTGTTGAACGGATCCTGTGTTTTTTCTCGTTTGGATCACGTAGTAATGTGGTACGACACTGAAACAGTCAATTAAACCTGGTTTTGATCAATATCTTAGAGAATAATTCATGTTAGGTCTAGGTTAGGTCTGGGATTTGCCGTCATCAGGCTCATACTTTCGTATATTTCTGATACTTCATGGCTGGATCCTGGGCAATTTCTGGATTGGATCATGTAGTAATGTGGTACCACACTGAAACAGTCAATTAAACCTGGTTTGGATCAATATTTTTAGAGGATAACGCATGTTAGGTCTAGGTTAGCCCTGGGATTTTCACTCATCAGACTCATACTTTCGCATTCTTCACATACTTGTTGAACGGATCCTGGGTTTTTTCTGGTTTGGTTCACGTAGTAATGTGGTACCACACTGAAACATTCAATTAAACCTGATGTTGATAAATATTTCAGAGTATAACGCATGTTAGGTCTGGGTTAGGTCTAGGATTTGCCCTCATCAGGCTCATACTTTCGCATATTTCTCATACTTCATGGCTAGATCCTGGGCTGTTTCTGGATTGTATCACGTAGTAATGTGGTACCACGCTGAAACAGTCAATTAAACCTGGTTTCGATCAATATTTTAGAGGATAACGCAAGTTAGGTCTGGCATAGGTCTGGGATTCGCCCTCATCAGACTCATACTTTCGCGTTTTTCACATACTTGTTGAACTGATCCTGGGCATTTTCTGGTTTGGATCACGTAGTAATGTGCTACCACACTGAAACAGTCAATTAAACCTGGTTTCGATCAATATCGTAGAGAATAATTCATGTTAGGTCTAGGTTAGGTCTGGGATTTGCTCTCATCAGGCTCATACTTTCGCATATTTCTCATACTAGATGGCTAGTTCCTGGGCTTTTTCTGGATTGCATCACGTAGTAATGAAGTACAACACTGAAACACTCAATTAAACCTGGTTTCGATCAATATTATTGAGGATAACGCATGTTAGGTCTAGGTTAGGCCTGGGATTTTCACTCATCAGACTCATACATTCGCATTCATCTCATACTTGTTGAACGGATCCTGGGTTTTTTCTGGTTTGGATCACGTAGTAATGTGGGACCACACTGAAACAGTCAATTAAACCTGGTTTCGATCAATATTTTAGAGAATAATTCATGTTAGGTCTAGGTTAGGTCTGGGATTTGCTCTCATCAGGCTCATTCTTTCGCATATTTCTCATACTTGATGGCTAGATCCTGGGCTTTTTCTGGATTGCATCTTGTAGTAATGAAGTGCAACACTGAAACAGTCAATTAAACCTGGTTTCCATCAGTATCTTAGAGGACAACGCAAGTTAGGTCTGGGATAGGTCTGGGACTTGCCCTCATCACGCTCATACATTCGCGTTTTTGAGATACTTGTTGAACAGATCCTGGGTTTTTTCTGGTTTGGATCACGTAGTAGTGTGGTACCACACTGAAACAGTCCATTAAACCAGGTTTGGATCAATATTTTAGAGGATAACGCATGTTAGGTCTAGGTTAGGTCGGGGATTTTCACTCATCAGGCTCATACTTTCGCATTCTTCACATACTTGTTGAACGGATCCTGGGTTTTTTCTGGTTTGGATCACGTAGTAATGTGGTACCACACTGAAACAGTCGATTGAACCTGGTTTCGATCAGTATTTTAGAGGATAACGCAACATAAGTCTGGGATAGGTCTGGGATTTGACCTCATCAGACTCATACTTTCGCGTTTTTCACATACTTGTTGAAGAGATCCTGGGTTTTTTCTGGTTTGGATCACGTAGTAATGTAGCACCACACTGAAACAGTCAATTAAACCTGGTTTCGATCAATATTTTAGAGAATAATTCATGTTAGGTCTAGGTTAGGTCTGGGATTTGCTCTCATCAGGCTCATTCTTTCGCATATTTCTCATACTTGATGGCTAGATCCTGGGCTTTTTCTGGATTGCATCACGTAGTAATGTGGTACCACACTGAAACAGTCGATTAAACCTGGTTTCGATCAGTATTTTAGAGGATAACACAACATAAGTCTGGGATAGGTCTGGGAGTTGACCTCATCAGACTCATGCTTTCGCGTTTTTCACATACTTGTTGAACAGATCCTGGGTTTTTTCTGGTTTGGATCACGTAGTAGTGTGGTACCACACTGAAACAGTCCATTAGACCTGCTTGCGATCAATATTTTAGAGGATAACGCATGTTAGGACTGGGTTAGGTCTAGGATTTGCCCTCATCAGGCTCATTTTTTCGCATATTTCTCAAACTTGATGGCTAGATCCTGGGCTTTTTCTGGATTGCATCACGTAGTAATGTGGTACCACACTGAAACATTCAATTAAACCTGGTCTTGACAAATATTTTAGAGGATAACGCATTTTAGGTCTGGGTTAGGTCTAGGATTTGTCCTCATCAGGCTCATACTTTCGCATATTTCTCATACTTCATGGCTAGATCCTGGGCTTTTTCTGGATTGCATCACGTAGTAATGAAGTACACCACTGAAACAGTCAATTAAACCTGGTTTCCATCAATATCTTAGAGGACAACGCAAGTTAGGTCTGGGATAGGTCTTGGACTTGCCCTCATCAGGCTCATACTTTCGCGTTTTTCACATACTTGTTCAACAGATCCTGGGTTTTTTCAGGATTGGATCACGTAGTAGAGTGGTACCACACTGAAACAGTCCATTAAACCTGGTTTGGATCAATATTTTAGAGGATAACGCATGTTAGGTCTAGGTTAGGTCTGAGATTTTCACTCATCAGACTCATACTTTCGCACACTTCACATACTCGTTGAACAGATCCTGGGTTTTTTCTGGTTTGGATCACGTAGTAATGTGGTACCACACTGAAGCAGTCGATTAAACCAGGTTTCGATCAATATTTTAGAGTATAACTCATGTTAGGTCTAGGTTAGGCCTGGGATTTTCATTTATCTGACTCATATTTTCGCGTTTTTCACATACTTGTTGAACAGATCCTGGGTTTTTTCTGGTTTGGATCACGTAGTTGTGTGGTACCACACTGAAACAGTCCATTAAACCTGCTTGCGATCAATATTTTAGAGGATAGCGCATGTTAGGTCTGGGTTAGGTCTAGGATTTGCCCTCATCAGGCTCATTCTTTCCCATATTACTCAAACTTGATGGCTAGATCCTGGGCTTTTTCTGGATTGCATCACGTAGTAATGAAGTACAACACTGAAACAGTCAATTAAACCTGGTTTCCATCAATATCTTAGAGGACAACGCAAGTTAGGTCTAGGTTAGGCCTGGGATTTCCACTCATCAGGCTCATACTTTCGCATTCTTCACATACTTGTTGAACGGATCCTGGGTTTTTTCTGGTTTGGATCACGTAGTAATGTGGGACCACACTGAAACAGTCAATTAAACCTGGTTTCCATCAATATCTTAGAGGACAACGCAAGTTAGGTCTGGGTTAGGTCTGGGATTTTCACTCATCAGACTCATACTTTTGCATGCTTCACATACTTGCTGAACGGATCCTGGGCTTTTTCTGGTTTGGATCACGTAGTAATGTGGGACCACACTGAAACAGTCAATTAAACCTGATTTCGATCAATATTTTAGAGAATAATTCAATTAGGTCTAGGTTAGGTCTGGGATTTGCTCTCATCAGGCTCATTCTTTCGCATATTTCTCATACTTGATGGCTAGATCCTTGGCTTTTTCTGGATTGCATCACGTAGTAATGAAGTACAACACTGAAACAGTCAATTAAACCTGATTTCGATCAATATTTTAGAGAATAATTCAATTAGGTCTAGGTTAGGTCTGGGATTTGCTCTCATCAGGCTCATTCTTTCGCATATTTCTCATACTTGATGGCTAGATCCTTGGCTTTTTCTGGATTGCATCACGTAGTAATGAAGTACAACACTGAAACAGTCAATTAAACCTGGTTTCCATCAATACCTTAGAGGACAACGCAAGTTAGGTCTGGAATATGTCTGGGGATTGCCCTCATCAGGCTCATACTTTCGCGTTTTTCACATACTTGTTGAACAGACCCTGGGCTTTTTCTGGTTTGTATCACGTAGTAGTGTGGTACCACACTGAAACAGTCGATTAAACCAGGTTTCGATCAATATTTTAGAGTATAACTCATGTTAGGTCTAGGTTAGGCCTGGGATTTTCATTTATCTGACTCATATTTTCGCGTTTTTCACATACTTGTTGAACAGATCCTGGGTTTTTTCTGGTTTGGATCACGTAGTAATGTGGTACCACACAGAAACAGTCAATTAAACCTGGTTTCGATCAATATTTTAGAGTATAACTCATGTTAGGTCTAGGTTAGGCCTGAGATTTTCACTCATCAGACTCATACTTTCGCACACTTCACATACTCGTTGAACAGATCCTGGGTTATTTTCTGGTTTGGACCACATAGTAATGTGGTACCACACTGAAGCAGTCGATTAAACCAGGTTTCGATCAATATTTTAGGGTATAACTCATGTTAGGTCTAGGTTAGGCCTGGGATTTTCATTTATCTGACTCATATTTTCGCGTTTTTCACATACTTGTTGAACAGATCCTGGGTTTTTTCTGGTTTGGATCACGTAGTTGTGTGGTACCACACTGAAACAGTCCATTAAACCTGCTTGCGATCAATATTTTAGAGGATAACGCATGTTAGGTCTGGGTTAGGTCTAGGATTTGCCCTCATCAGGCTCATTCTTTCGCATATTACTCAAACTTGATGGCTAGATCCTGGGCTTTTTCTGGATTGCATCACGTAGTAATGAAGTACAACACTGAAACAGTCAATTAAACCTGGTTTCCATCAATATCTTAGAGGACAACGCAAGTTAGGTCTAGGTTAGGCCTGGGATTTCCACTCATCAGGCTCATACTTTCGCATTCTTCACATACTTGTTGAACGGATCCTGGGTTTTTTCTGGTTTGGATCACGTAGTAATGTGGGACCACACTGAAACAGTCAATTAAACCTGGTTTCCATCAATATCTTAGAAGACAACGCAAGTTAGGTCTGGGTTAGGTCTGGAATTTTCACTCATCAGACTCATACTTTTGCATGCTTCACATACTTGCTGAACGGATCCTGGGCTTTTTCTGGTTTGGATCACGTAGTAATGTGGGACCACACTGAAACAGTCAATTAAACCTGATTTCGATCAATATTTTAGAGAATAATTCAATTAGGTCTAGGTTAGGTCTGGGATTTGCTCTCATCAGGCTCATTCTTTCGCATATTTCTCATACTTGATGGCTAGATCCTTGGCTTTTTCTGGATTGCATCACGTAGTAATGAAGTACAACACTGAAACAATCAATTAAACCTGGTCTTGATAAATATTTTAGAGGATAGCGCATGTTAGGTCTGGGATAGGTCTGGGATTTGCCCTCATCAGACTCATACTTTCGCACACTTCACATACTCGATGAACAGATCCTGGGTTATTTTCTGGTTTGGATCACATAGTAATGTGGTACCACACTGAAGCAGTCGATTAAACCAGGTTTCGATCAATATTTTTGAGGATAACGCATGTTAGGTCTTGGTTAGGTCTGGGATTTTCACTCATCAGACTCATACTTTCGCATTCTTCACATACTTGTTGAACGGATCCTGGGTTTTTTCTGGTTTTGATCACGTAGTAATGTGGTACCACACTGAAACAGTCGATTAAACCTGGATTCGTTCAGTATTTTAGAGGATAACGCAACATAAGTCTGGGATAGGTCTGGGAGTTGACCTCATCAGACTCATGCTTTCGCACACTTCACATACTTGTTGAACAGATCCTGGGTTTTTTCTGGTTTGGATCACGTAGTAGTGTGGTACCACACTGAAACAGTCGATTAAACCAGGTTTCGATCAATATTTTATAGTATAACTCATGTTAGGTCTAGGTTAGGCCTGGGATTTTCATTTATCTGATTCATATTTTCGCGTTTTTCACATACTTGTTGAACAGATCCTGGGTTTTTTCTGGTTTGGATCACGTAGTAATGTGGTACCACACTGAAGCAGTCGATTAAACCAGGTTTCGATCAATATTTTTGAGGATAGCGCATGTTAGGTCTGGGATAGGTCTGGGATTTGCCCTCATCAGACTCATACTTTCGCACACTTCACATACTTGTTGAACAGATCCTGGGTTTTTTCTGGTTTGGATCACGTAGTAGTGTGGTACCACACTGAAACAGTCCATTAAACCAGCTTGCGATCAATATTTTAGAGGATAACGCATGTTAGGACTGGGTTAGGTCTAGGATTTGCCCTCATCAGGCTCATTTTTTCGCATATTTCTCAAACTTGATGGCTAGATCCTGGGCTTTTTCTGGATTGCATCACGTAGTAATGTGGTACCACACTGAAACATTCAATTAAACCTGGTCTTGACAAATATTTTAGAGGATAACGCATTGTAGGTCTGGGTTAGGTCTAGGATTTGCCCTCATCAGGCTCATACTTTCGCATATTTCTCATACTTCATTGCTAGATCCTGGGCTTTTTCTGGATTGCATCACGTAGTAATGAAGTACAACACTGAAACAGTCAATTAAACCTGGTTTCCATCAATATCTTAGAGGACAACGCAAGTTAGGTCTGGGATAGGTCTTGGACTTGCCCTCATCAGGCTCATACTTTCGCGTTTTTCACATACTTGTTGAACAGATCCTGGGTTTTTTCAGGATTGGATCACGTAGTAGAGTGGTACCACACTGAAACAGTCCATTAAACCTGGTTTGGATCAATATTTTAGAGGATAACGCATGTTAGGTCTAGGTTAGGTCTGAGATTTTCACTCATCAGACTCATACTTTCGCACACTTCACATACTCGTTGAACAGACCCTGGGCTTTTTCTGGTTTGTATCACGTAGTAGTGTGGTACCACACTGAAACAGTCGATTAAACCAGGTTTCGATCAATATTTTATAGTATAACTCATGTTAGGTCTAGGTTAGGCCTGGGATTTTCATTTATCTGATTCATATTTTCGCGTTTTTCACATACTTGTTGAACAGATCCTGGGTTTTTTCTGGTTTGGATCACGTAGTAATGTGGGACCACACTGAAACAATCAATTAAACCTGGTCTTGATAAATATTATAGAGGATAACGCATGTTAGGTCTGGGTTAGGTCTAGGATTTGCCCTCATCAGGCTCATTCTTTCGCATATTACTCAAACTTGATGGCTAGATCCTGGGCTTTTTCTGGATTGCATCACGTAGTAATGAAGTACAACACTGAAACAGTCAATTAAACCTGGTTTCCATCAATATCTTAGAGGACAACGCAAGTTAGGTCTAGGTTAGGCCTGGGATTTTCACTCATCAGGCTCATACTTTCGCATGCCTCACATACTTGTTGAACGGATCCTGGGTTTTTTCTGGTTTGGATCACGTAGTAATGTGGGACCACACTGAAACAGTCAATTAAACCTGGTTTCCATCAATATCTTAGAGGACAACGCAAGTCAGGTCTGGGATAGGTCTGGGACTTGCCCTCATCAGGCTCATACTTCCGCGTTTTTCACATACTTGTTGAACAGATCCTGGGTTTTCTCTGGTTTGGACCACGTAGTAATGTGGGACCACACTGAAACAGTCAATTAAACCTGGTTTCAATCAATATTTTAGAGAATAATTCATGTTAGGTCTAGGTTAGGTCTGGGATTTGCTCTCATCAGGCTCATTCTTTCGCATATTTCTCATACTTGATGGCTAGATCCTGGGCTTTTTCTGGATTGCATCACGTAGTAATGAAGTACAACACTGAAACAGTCAATTAAACCTGGTTTCCATCAATATCTTAGAGGACAACGCAAGTTAGGTCTGGGATAGGTATGGGATTTGCCCTCATCAGGCTCATACTTTCGCGTTTTTCACATACTTGTTGAACAGATCCTGGGTTTTTTCTGGTTTGTATCACGTAGTAGTGTGGTACCACACTGAAACAGTCCATTAAACCTGGTTTGGATCAATATCTTAGAGGATAACGCGTGTTAGGTCTAGGTTAGCCCTGGGATTTTCCCTCATCAGACTCATACTTTCGCGTTTTTCACATACTTGTTGAACAGATCCTGGGTTTTTTCAGGTTTGGATCACGTTGTAGTGTGGTACCACACTGAAACAGTCCATTAAACCTGGTTTGGATCAATATTTTAGAGGATAACGCAAGTTAAGTCTGGGATTGGTCTGGGATTTGACCTCATCAAACTCATACTTTCGCACACTTCACATACTCGTTGAACAGATCCTGGCTTATTTTCTGGTTTGGATCACATAGTAATGTGGTACCACACTGAAACAGTCGATTAAACCAGGTTTCGATCAATATTTTTGAGGATAACGCATGTTAGGTCTAGGTTAGGCCTGGGATTTTCACTCTTCAGACTCATACTTTCGCATTCTGCACATACTTGTTGAACAGATCCTGGGGTTTTTCTGGTTTGGATCACGTAGTAGTGTGGTACCACACTGACACAGTCCATTAAACCTGGTTTGGATTAATATTTTAGAGGATAACGCATGTTAGGTCTGGGTTAGGTCTGGGATTTTCACTCATCAGACTCATACTTTCGCATTCTGCACATACTTGTTGAACAGATCCTGGGGTTTTTCTGGTTTGGATCACGTAGTAGTGTGGTACCACACTGACACAGTCGATTAAACCTGGTTTGGATTAATATTTTAGAGGATAACGCATGTTAGGTCTGGGTTAGGTCTGGGATTTTCACTCATCAGACTCATACTTTTGCATGCTTCACATACTTGCTGAACGGATCCTGGGCATTTCTGGTTTGGATCACGTAGTAATGTGGGACCACACTGAAACAGTCAATTAAACCTGATTTCGATCAATATTTTAGAGAATAATTCAATTAGGTCTAGGTTAGGTCTGGGATTTGCTCTCATCAGGCTCATTCTTTCGCATATTTCTCATACTTGATGGCTAGATCCTTGGCTTTTTCTGGATTGCATCACGTAGTGATGAAGTACAACACTGAAACAGTCAATTAAACCTGGTTTCCATCAATACCTTAGAGGACAACGCAAGTTAGGTCTGGAATATGTCTGGGGTTTGCCCTCATCAGGCTCATACTATCGCGTTTTTCACATACTTGTTGAACAGACCCTGGGCTTTTTCTGGTTTGTATCACGTAGTAGTGTGGTACCACACTGAAACAGTCGATTAAACCAGGTTTCGATCAATATTTTAGAGTATAACTCATGTTAGGTCTAGGTTAGGCCTGGGATTTTCATTTATCTGACTCATATTTTCGCGTTTTTCACATACTTGTTGAACAGATCCTGGGTTTTTTTTGGTTTGGATCACGTAGTAATGTGGTACCTCACTGAGACGGTCAATTAAACCTGGTTTCGATCAATATTTTAGAGGATAACGCAAGTTAGGTCTGGGATAGGTCTGGGATTTGCCCTCATCAGGCTCATACTTTCGCGTTTTTCACATACTTGTTGAACAGATCATGGGTTTCTTCTGGTTTGGGTCACGTAGTACTGTGATACCACACTGAAACAGTCGATTAAACCTGGTTTCGATCAATATTTTAGAGGATAACGCATGTTAGGTCTAGGTTAGCCCTGGGATTTTCACTCATCAGACTCATACTTTCGCACACTTCACATACTCGTTTGACAGATCCTGGGTTATTTTCTGGTTTGGATCGCATAGTAATGTGGTACCACACTGAAACAGTCGATTGAACCAGGTTTCGATCAATATTTTTGAGGATAACGCATGTTAGGTCTGGGATAGGTCTGGGATTTGCCCTCATCAGGCTCATACTTTCGCACACTTCACATACTCGTTGAACAGATCCTGGGTTTTTTCTGGTTTGGATCACGTAGTAGTGTGGGGCCACACTGAAACAATCAATTAAACCTGGTCTTGATAAATATTTTAGAGGATAGCGCATGTTAGGTCTGGGATAGGTCTGGGATTTGCCCTCATCAGACTCATACTTGCGCACACTTCACATACTCGTTGAACAGATCCTGGGTTATTTTCTGGTTTGGATCACATAGTAATGTGGTACCACACTGAAACAGTCGATTAAACCTGGTTTCGATCAATATTTTTGAGGATAACGCATGTTAGGTCTTGGTTAGGTCTGGGATTTTCACTCATCAGACTCATACTTTCGCATTCTTCACATACTTGTTGAACGGATCATGTGTTTTTTCTGGTTTGGATCACGTAGTAATGTGGGACCACACTGAAACAATCAATTGAACCTGGTCTTGATAAATATTTTAGAGGATAACGCATGTTAGGTCTGGGATAGGTCTGGGATTTGCCCTCATCAGACTCATACTTTCGCACACTTCACATACTCGTTGAACAGATCCTGGGTTTTTTCTGGTTTTGATCACGTAGTAATGTGGAACCACACTGAAACAATCAATTAAACCTGGTCTTGATAAATATTTTAGAGGATAACGCATGTTAGGTCTGGGTTAGGTCTGGGATTTGCTCTCATCAGGCTCATTCTTTCGCATATTTCTCATACTTGATGGCTAGATCCTGGGCTTTTTCTGGTTTGGATCACGTAGTAGTGTGGTACCACACTGGAACAGTCCATTAAACCTGGTTTGGATCAATATTTTAGAGGATAACGCAAGTTAGGTCTGGAATATGTCTGGGGTTTGCCCTCATCAGGCTCATACTTTCGCGTTTTTCACATACTTGTTGAACAGACCCTGGGCTTTTTCTGGTTTGGATCACGTAGTAGTGTGGTACCACACTGGAACAGTCCATTAAACCTGGTTTGGATCAATATTTTAGAGGATAACGCATGTTAGGTCTGGGATATGTCTGGGATTTGCCCTCATCAGGCTCATACTTTCGCGTTTTTCACATACTTGTTGAACAGACCCTGGGCTTTTTCTGGTTTGGATCACGTAGTAGTGTGGTACCACACTGGAATAGTCCATTAAACCTGGTTTGGATCAATATTTTAGAGGATAACGCATGTTAGGTCTGGGATATGTCTGGGATTTGCCCTCATCAGGCTCATACTTTCGCGTTTTTCACATACTTGTTGAACAGATCCTGGGTTTTTTCAGGTTTGGATCACGTAGTAATGTGGTACCACACTGAAACAGTCGATTAAACCTGGTTTCGATCAATATTTTAGAGGATAACGCAAGTTAAGTCTGGGATTGGTCTGGGATTTGACCTCATCAAACTCATACTTTCGCACACATCACATACTCGTTGAACAGATGCTGGGTTATTTTCTGGTTTGGATCACATAGTAATGTGGTACCACACTGAAACAGTCGATTAAACCAGGTTTCGATCAATATTTTTGAGGATAACGCATGTCAGGTCTAGGTTAGGCCTGGGATTTTCACTCATCAGACTCATACTTTCGCATTCTTCACATACTTGTTGAACGGATCCTGGGTTTTTTCTGATTTGGATCACGTAGTAATGTGGGACCACACTGAAACAGTCAATTAAACCTGGTTTCGATCAATATTTTAGAGAATAATTCATGTTAGGTCTAGGTTAGGTCTGGGATTTGCCCTCATCAGGCTCATACTTTCGCGTTTTTCACATACTTGTTGAACAGATCATGGGTTTTTTCTGGTTTGGGTCACGTAGTAGTGTGATACCACACTGAAACAGTCGATTAAACCTGGTTTCGATCAATATTTTAGAGGATAACGCATGTTAGGTCTAGGTTAGCCCTGGGATTTTCACTCATCAGACTCATACTTTCGCATTCTTCACATACTTGTTGAACGGAACCTGGGTTTTTTCTGGTTTGGATCACGTAATAATGTGGGACCACACTGAGAAAGTCAATTAAACCTGGTTTCGATCAATACTTTAGAGAATGATTCATGTTAGGTCTAGGTTAGGTCTGGGATTTGCTCTCATCAGGCTCTTTCTTTCGCATATTTCTCATACATGTTGAACAGATACTGGGTTTTTTCTGGTTTGGAACCCGTAGTAATGTGGGACCACACTGAAACAATAAATTAAACCTGGTCTTGATAAATATTTTAGAGGATAACGCATGTGAGGTCTATGTTAGGTCTGGGATTTTCACTCATCAGACTCATACTTTCGCATTCTTCACATACTTGTTGAACGGATCCTGGGTTTTTTCTGGTTTGGATCACGTAGTAATGTAGTACCACACTGAAACAGTCAATGAAACCCGGTTTCCATCACTATTTTAGAGGACAACGCAAGTTAGGTCTAGGTAAGGCCTGAGATTTCCACTGATCAGACTCATACTTTCGCATTCCTCACATACTTGTTGAACGGATCCTAGGTTTTTTCTGGTTTGGATCACATAGTAATGTGGTACCACACTGAAACAGTCGATTATACCAGGTTTCGATCAATATTTTAGAGGATAACGCATGTTAGGTCTAGGTTAGGCCTGGGATTTTCACTCATCAGACTCATACTTTCGCATTCTTCACATACTTGTTGAACTGATCCTGGGTTTTTTCAGGTTTGGATCACGTTGTAGTGTGGTACCACACTGAAACAGTCCATTAAACCTGGTTTGGATCAATATTTTAGAGGATAACGCATGTTAGGTCTAGGTTAGCCCTGGGATTTTCACTCATCAGACTCATACCTTCGCATTCTTCACATACTTGTTGAACTGATCCTTGGGTTTTTTCTGGTTTGGATCACGTAGTAATGTAGTACCACACTGAAACAGTCAATGAAACCCGGTTTCCATCACTATTTTAGAGGACAACGCAAGTTAGGTCTAGGTAAGGCCTGAGATTTCCACTGATCAGACTCATACTTTCGCATTCCTCACATACTTGTTGAACGGATCCTAGGTTTTTTCTGGTTTGGATCACATAGTAATGTGGTACCACACTGAAACAGTCGCTTAAACCAGGTTTCGATCAATATTTTAGAGGATAACGCATGTTAGGTCTAGGTTAGGCCTGGGATTTTCACTCATCAGACTCATACTTTCGCATTCTTCACATACTTGTTGAACTGATCCTGGGTTTTTTCAGGTTTGGATCACGTTGTAGTGTGGTACCACACTGAAACAGTCCATTAAACCTGGTTTGGATCAATATTTTAGAGGATAACGCATGTTAGGTCTGGGTTAGGTCTGGGATTCTCACTCATCAGACTCATACTTTCGCATTCTTCACATACTTGTTGAACGGATCCTGGGTTTTTTCTGGTTTGGATCACGTAGTAATGTGGTACCACACTGAAGCAGTCAATTAAACCTGGTTTTGATCAATATTTTAGAGAATAATTCATGTTAGGTCTAGGTTAGGTCTGGGATTTGCTCTCATCAGGCTCATTTTTTCGCATATTTCTCATACTTGATGGCTAGATCCTGGGCTTTTTCTGGATTGCATCACGTAGCAATGAAGTCCAACACTGAAACAGTCAATTAAACCTGGTTTCCATCAATATCTTAGAGGACAACGCAAGTTAGGTCTGGGATATGTCTGGGATTTTCACTCATCAGACTCATACTTTCGCATTCTTCACATACTTGTTGAACGGATCCTGGGTTTTTTCTGGTTTGGATCACGTAGTAATGTGGGACCACACTGAAACAGTCAATTAAACCTGGTTTCGATCAATATCTTAGAGGATAACGCAAGTTAAGTCTGGGATTGGTCTGGGATTTGACCTCATCAGACTCATAGTTTCGCACACTTCACATACTCGTTGAACAGATCCTGGGTTATTTTCTGGTTTGGACCACATAGTAATGTGGTACCACACTGAAACAGTCGATTAAACCAGGTTTCGATCAATATATTTGAGGATAACGCATGTTAGGTCTAGGTTAGGCCTGGGATTTTCACTCATCAGGCTCATACTTTCGCATTCTTCACATACTTGTTGAACGGATCCTGGGTTTTTTCTGGTTTGGATCACGTAGTAATGTGGGACCACACTGAAACAGTCAATTAAACCTGGTTTCGATCAATATTTTAGAGAATAATTCATGTTAGGTCTAGGTTAGGTCTGGGATTTGCTCTCATCAGGCTCATTCTTTCGCATATTTCTCATACTTGATGGCTAGATCCTGGGCTTTTTCTGGATTGCATCACGTAGTAATGAAGTACAACACTGAAACAGTCAATTAAACCTGGTTTCCATCAATATCTTAGAGGACAACGCAAGTTAGGTCTGGGATAGGTCTGGGATTTTCACTCATCAGACTCATACTTTCGCATTCTTCACATACTTGTTGAACTGATCCTGGGTTTTTTCTGGTTTGGATCACGTAGTAATATGGTACCACACTGAAACAGTCGATTAAACCTGGTTTCGATGAATATTTTAGAGGATAACGCAAGTTAGGTCTGGGATAGGTCTGGGATTTGACCTCATCAGACTCATACTTTCGCATTCTTCACATACTTGTTGAACTGATCCTGGGTTTTTTCTGGTTTGGATCAAGTAGTAATGTGGTACCACACTGAAACAGTCGATTAAACCTGGTTTCGATCAATATTTTAGAGGATAACGCAAGTTAGGTCTGGGATAGGTCTGGGATTTGACCTCATCAGACTCATACTTTCGCACATTTCACATACTCGTTGAACAGATCCTGGGTTATTTTCCGGTTTGGATCACATAGTAATGTGGTACCACACTGAAACAGTCGATTAAACCAGGTTTCGATCAATATTTTAGAGGACAACGCAAGTTAGGTCTAGGTAAGGCCTAAGATTTTCACTGATCAGACTCATACTTTCGCATCCTTCACATACTTGATGAACGGATCCTGGGTTTTTTCTGGTTTGGATCACGTAGTAATGTGGTACCTCACTGAAACGGTCAATTAAACCTGGTTTCGATCAATATTTTAGAGGATAACGCAAGATAGGTCTGGGATAGGTCTGGGATTTGCCCTCATCAGGCTCATACTTTCGCGTTTTTCACATACTTGTTGAACAGACCATGGGTTTTTTCTGGTTTGGGTCACGTAGTACTGTGATACCACACTGAAACAATAAATTAAACCTGGTCTTGATAAATATTTTAGAGGATAACGCATGTGAGGTCTATGTTAGGTCTGGGATTTTCACTCATCAGACTCATACTTTCGCATTCTTCACATACTTGTTGAACTGATCCAGGGTTTTTTCTGGTTTGGATCACGTAGTAATGTGGTGCCACACTGAAACAGTCGATTAAACCTGGTTTCGATCAATATTTTAGAGGATAACGCATATTAGGTCTAGGTTAGGCCGGGGATTTTCACTCATCAGACTCATACTTTCGCATTCTTCACATACTTGTTGAACGGATCCTGGGTTTTTACTGGTTTGGATCACGTAGTAATGTGGTACCACACTGAAACATTCAATTAAACCTGGTCTTGATAAATATTTTAGAGGATAACGCAAGTTAGGTCTGGGATAGGGCTGGGATTTGACCTCATCAGACTCATACTTTCGCATTCTTCACATACTTGTTAAACTGATCCTGGGTTTTTTCTGGTTTGGATCACGTAGTAATGTGGTACCACACTGAAACAGTCGATTAAACCTGGTTTCGATCATTATTTTAGAGGATAACGCAAGTTAGGTATGGGATAGGTCTGGGATTTGACCTCATCAGACTCATACTTTCGCACATTTCACATACTCGTTGAACAGATCCCGGGTTATTTTCTGGTTTGGATCACGTAGTAATGTGGTACCACACTGAAACAGTCGATTAAACCTGGTTTCGATCAATATTTTAGAGGATAACGCAAGTTAGGTCTGGGATAGGTCTGGGATTTGACTTCATCAGACTCATACTTTCGCACATTTCACATACTCGTTGAACAGATCCTGGGTTATTTTCTGGTTTGGATCACGTAGTAATGTGGTACCACACTGAAACAGTCGATTAAACCAGGTTTCGATCAATATTTTAGAGGACAACGCAAGTTAGGTCTATGTAAGGCCTGAGATTTTCACTGATCAGACTCATACTTTCGCATCCTTCACATACTTGTTGAACGGATCCTGGGTTTTTTCTGATTTGGATCACGTAGTAATGTGGTACCTCACTGAAATGGTCAATTAAACCTGGTTTCGATCAATATTTTTGAGGATAACGCAAGTTAGGTCTGGGATAGGTCTGGGATTTGCCCTCATCAGGCTCATACTTTCGCGTTTTTCACATACTTGTTGAACAGATCATGGGTTTTTTCTGGTTTGGGTCACGTAGTACTGTGATACCACACTGAAACAGTCGATTAAACCTGGTTTCGATTAATATTTTAGAGGATAACGCATGTTAGGTCTAGGGTAGCCCTGGGATTTTCACTCATCAGACTCATACTTTCGCATTCTTCACATACTTGTTGAACTGATCCTGGGTTTTTTCTGGTTTGGATCACGTAGTAATGTGGTACCACACTGAAACAGTCGATTAAACCTGGTTTCGATCAATATTTTAGAGGATAACGCATATTAGGTCTGGGTTAGGTCTAGGATTTGCCCTCATCAGGCTCATACTTTCGCATATTTGTCATACTTCATGGCTGGATCCTGGGCTATTTCTGGATTGGATCACGTAGTAATGTGGTACCACACTGAAACAGTCAATTAAACCTGGTTTTGATCAATATTTTAGAGAATAACGCATGTTAGGTCTAGGTTAGCTCTGGGATTATCACTCATCAGACTCATACTTTCGCATTCTTCACATACTTGTTGAACGGATCCTGGGTTTTTTCTGGTTTGGTTCACATAGTAATGTGGTACCACACTGAAACATTCAATTAAACCTGATCTTGATAAATATTTGAGAGGATAACGCATGTTAGGTTTGGGTTAAGTCTAGGATTTGCCTTCATCAGGCTCGTACTTTCGCATATTTCTCATACTTGATGGCTAGATCCTGGGCTGTTTCTGGATTGTATCACGTAGTAATGTGGTACCACGCTGAAACAGTCAATTAAACCTGGTTTCGATCAATATTTTAGAGGATAACGCAAGTTAGGTCTGGGATAGGTCTGGGATTTGACTTCATCAGACTCATACTTTCGCACATTTCACATACTCGTTGAACAGATCCTGGGTTATTTTCTGGTTTGGATCACGTAGTAATGTGGTACCACACTGAAACAGTCGATTAAACCAGGTTTCGATCAATATTTTAGAGGACAACGCAAGTTAGGTCTATGTAAGGCCTGAGATTTTCACTGATCAGACTCATACTTTCGCATCCTTCACATACTTGTTGAACGGATCCTGGGTTTTTTCTGATTTGGATCACGTAGTAATGTGGTACCTCACTGAAACGGTCAATTAAACCTGGTTTCGATCAATATTTTTGAGGATAACGGAAGTTAGGTCTGGGATAGGTCTGGGATTTGCCCTCATCAGGCTCATACTTTCGCGTTTTTCACATACTTGTTGAACAGATCCTGGGCTTTTTCTGGATTGCATCACGTAGTAATGAAGTACAACACTGAAACACTCAATTAAACCTGGTTTCCATCAATATTATTGAGGATAACGCATGTTAGGTCTAGGTTTGGCCTGGGATTTTCACTCATCAGACTCATACTTTCGCATTCTTCACATACTTGTTGAACGGATCCTGGGCTATTTCTGGATTGGATCACGTAGTTATGTGGTACCACACTGAAACAGTCAATTAAACCTGGTTTTGATCAATATTTTAGAGAATAACGCATGTTAGGTCTAGGTTAGGTCTGGGATTTTCACTCATCAGACTCATACCTTCGCATTCTTCACATACTTGTTGAACGGATCCTGGGCTATTTCTGGATTGGATCACGTAGTAATGTGGTACCACACTGAAACAGTCGATTAAACCAGGTTTCGATCAATATTTTAGAGGACAACGCATGTTAGGTCTAGGTTAGCCCTGGGATTTTCACTCATCAGACTCATACTTTCGCATTCTTCACATACTTGTTGAACGGATCCTGGGTTTTTTCTGGTTTGGTTCACGTAGTAATGTGGTACCACACTGAAAGATTCAATTAAACCTGATCTTGATAAATATTTCAGAGTATAACGCATGTTAGGTCTGGGTTAGGTCTAGGATTTGCCCTCATCAGGCTCATACTTTCGCATATTTCTCATACTTCATGGCTAGATCCTGGGCTGTTTCTGGATTGTATCACGTAGTAATGTGGTACCACGCTGAAACAGTCAATTAAACCTGGTTTCGATCAATATTTTAGAGGATAACGCAAGTTAGGTCTGGCATAGGTCTGGGATTCGCCCTCATCAGACTCATACTTTCGCGTTTTTCACATACTTGTTGACCTGATCGAGGGTTTTTTCTGCTTTGGATCACGTAGTAAAGTGGTACCACATTGAAACAGTCCATTAAACCTGGTTTGGATCAATATTTTAGAGGATAACGCATGTTAGGTCTAGGTTAGCCCTGGGATTATCACTCATCAGACTCATATTTTCGCATTCTTCACATACTTGTTGAACGGATCCTGGGTTTTTTCTGGTTTGGATCACGTAGTAATGTGGTACCACACTGAAACAGTTGATTAAACCTGGTCTCGATCAATATTTTAGAGGATAACGCATGTTAGGTCTAGGTTAGCCCTGGGATTATCACTCATCAGACTCATACTTTCGCATTCTTCACATACTTGTTGACCGGATCCTGCGTTTTTTCTGGTTTGGTTCACGTAGTAATGTGGTACCACACTGAAACATTCAATTAAACCTGATCTTGATAAATATTTGAGAGGATAGCGCATGTTAGGTTTGGGTTAAGTCTAGGATTTGCCCTCATCAGGCTCATACTTTCGCATATTTCTCATACTTCATGGCTAGATCCTGGGTTTTTTCTGGTTTGGATCACGTAGTAGTGTGGTACCACACTGAAACATTCCATTAAACCTGGTTTGGATCAATATTTTAGAGGATGACGCATGTTAGGTCTAGGTTAGATCGGGGATTTTCACTCATCAGACTGATACTTTCGCATTCTTCACATACTTGTTGAACGGATCCTGGGCTATTTCTGGATTGGATCACGTAGTAATGTGGTACCACACTGAAACACTTGATTAAACCTGGTCTCGATCTATATTTTAGAGGATAACGCATGTTAGGTCTAGGTTAGCCCTGGGATTATCACTCATCAGACTCATACTTTCGCATTCTTCACATACTTGTTGACCGGATCCTGGGTTTTTTCTGGTTTGGTTCACGTAGTAATGTGGTACCACACTGAAACATTCAATTAAACCTGATCTTGATAAATATTTGAGAGGATAGCGCATGTTAGGTTTGGGTTAAGTCTAGGATTTGCCCTCATCAGGCTCATACTTTCGCATATTTCTCATACTTCATGGCTAGATCCTGGGTTTTTTCTGGTTTGGATCACGCAGTAGTGTGGTACCACACTGAAACATTCCATTAAACCTGGTTTGGATCAATATTTTAGAGGATGACGCATGTTAGGTCTAGGTTAGGTCGGGGATTTTCACTCATCAGACTCATACTTTCGCGTTTTTCACATACTTGTTGAACTGATCCTGGGCTTTTTCTGGTTTGGGTCACGTAGTAATGTGGTACCACACTGAGACAGTCAATTAAACCTGGTCTTGATAAATATTTTAGAGGATAACGCATGTTAGGTCTAGGTTAGGTCTGGGATTTTCACTCATCAGACTCATACTTTCGCATTCTTCACATACTTGTTGAACGGATCCTGGGTTTTCTCTGGTTTGGATCACGTAGTAATGTGGGACCACACTGAAACAATCAATTAAACCTGGTCTTGATAAATATTTTAGAGGATAACGCATGTTAGGTCTGGGATAGGTCTGGGATTTGCCCTCATCAGACTCATACTTTCGCACACTTCACATACTCGTTGAACGGATCCTGGGTTTTTGCTGGTTTGGATCACGTAGTAATGTGGGACCACACAGAAACAATCAATTAAACCTGGTCTTGATAAATATTTTAGAGGATAACGCATGTTAGGTCTGGGTTAGGTCTAGGATTTGCCCTCATCAGGCTCATACTTTCGCATATTTCTCATACTTCATGGCTAGATCCTGGGTTTTTTTCTGGATTGGGTCACGTAGTAGTGTGGTACCACACTGAAACAGTCGATTAAACCTGGTTTCGATCAATATTTTTGAGGATAACGCATGTTAGGTCTAGGTTAGGCCTGGGATTTTCACTCATCAGACTCATACTTTCGCATTCTTCACATACTTGTTGAACGGACCTGGGTTTTTTCTGGTTTGGATCACGTAGTAATGTGGGACCACACTGAAACAGTCAATTAAACCTGGTTTCGATCAATATATTAGAGAATAATTCATGTTAGGTCTAGGTTAGGTCTGGGATTTGCTCTGATCAGGCTCACTCTTTCGCATATTTCTCATACTTGATGGCTAGATCCTGGGCTTTTTCTGGATTGCATCAGGTGGTAATGAAGTACAACACTGAAACAGTCAATTAAACCTGGTTTCCATCAATATCTTAGAGGACAACGCAAGTTAGGTCTGGGATAGGTCTGGGATTTGCCCACATCAGGCTCATACTTTCGCGTTTTTCACATACTTGTTGAACAGATCCTGGGTTTTTTCTGGTTTGGATCACGTAGTAGTGTGGTACCACACTGAAACAGTCCATTAAACCTGGTTTGGATCAACATTTTAGAGGATAACGCATGTTAGGTCTGGGTTAGGTCTAGGATTTGCCCTCGTCAGGCTCATACTTTCGCATATTTCTCATACTTCATGGCTAGATCCTGGGCTATTTCTGGATTGTATCACGTAGTAATGTGGTACCACACAGAAACAGTCAATTAAACCTGGTTTCCATCAATATTTTAGAGGATAACGCAAGTTAGGTCTGGGATAGGTCTGGGATTTTCCCTCATCAGGCTCATACTTTCGCGTTTTTCACATACTTGTTGAACAGATCCTGGGTTTTTTTCTGGATTGGGTCACGTAGTAGTGTGGTACCACACTGAAACAGTCGATTAAACCTGGTTTCGATCAATATTTTTGAGGATAACGCATGTTAGGTCTAGGTTAGGCCTGGGATTTTCACTCATCAGACTCTTACTTTCGCATTCTTCACATACTTCTTGAACGGATCCTGGGTTTTTTCTGGTATGGATCACGTAGTAATGTGGGACCACACGGAAACAGTCAATTAAACCTGGTTTCGATCAATATATTAGAGAATGATTCATGTTAGGTCTAGGTTAGGTCTGGGATTTGCTCTCATCAGGCTCATTCTTTCGCATATTTCTCATACTTGATGGCTAGATCCTGGGCTTTTTCTGGATTGCATAACGTAGTAATGAAGTACAACACAAACAGTCAATTAAACCTGGATTCCATCAATATCTTAGAGGACAACGCAAGTTAGGTCTGGGATAGGTCTGGGATTTGCCCACATCAGGCTCATACTTTCGCGTTTTTCACATACTCGTTGAACAGATCCTGGGTTATTTTCTGGTTTGAATCGCATAGTAATGTGGTACCACACTGAAACAGTCGATTAAACCAGGTTTCGATCAATATTTTTGAGGATAACGCATGTTAGGTCTAGGTTAGGCCTGGGATTTTCACTCATCAGACTCATACTTTCGCATCCTTCTCATACTTGTTGAACGGATCCTGGGTTTTTGCTGGTTTGGATCACGTAGTAATGTGGGACCACACAGAAACAATCAATTAAACCTGGTCTTGATAAATATTTTAGAGGATAACGCATGTTAGGTCTGGGTTAGGTCTAGGATTTGCCCTCGTCAGGCTCATACTTTCGCATATTTCTCATACTTCATGGCTAGATCCTGGGCTATTTCTGGATTGTATCACGTAGTAATGTGGTACCACACAGAAACAGTCAATTAAACCTGGTTTTGATCAATATTTTAGAGAATAACGCATGTTAGGTCTAGGTTAGCCCTGGGATTATCACTCATCAGACTCATACTTTCGCATTCTTCACATACTTGTTGAACGGATCCTGGGTTTTTTCTGGTTTGGTTCACATAGTAATGTGGTACCACACTGAAACATTCAATTAAACCTGATCTTGATAAATATTTGAGAGGATAACGCATGTTAGGTTTGGGTTAAGTCTAGGATTTGCCTTCATCAGGCTCGTACTTTCGCATATTTCTCATACTTGATGGCTAGATCCTGGGCTGTTTCTGGATTGTATCACGTAGTAATGTGGTACCACGCTGAAACAGTCAATTAAACCTGGTTTCGATCAATATTTTAGAGGATAACGCAAGTTAGGTCTGGGATAGGTCTGGGATTTGACTTCATCAGACTCATACTTTCGCACATTTCACATACTCGTTGAACAGATCCTGGGTTATTTTCTGGTTTAGATCACGTAGTAATGTGGTACCACACTGAAACAGTCGATTAAACCAGGTTTCGATCAATATTTTAGAGGACAACGCAAGTTAGGTCTATGTAAGGCCTGAGATTTTCACTGATCAGACTCATACTTTCGCATCCTTCACATACTTGTTGAACGGATCCTGGGTTTTTTCTGATTTGGATCACGTAGTAATGTGGTACCTCACTGAAACGGTCAATTAAACCTGGTTTCGATCAATATTTTTGAGGATAACGGAAGTTAGGTCTGGGATAGGTCTGGGATTTGCCCTCATCAGGCTCATACTTTCGCGTTTTTCACATACTTGTTGAACAGATCCTGGGCTTTTTCTGGATTGCATCACGTAGTAATGAAGTACAACACTGAAACACTCAATTAAACCTGGTTTCCATCAATATTATTGAGGTTAACGCATGTTAGGTCTAGGTTTGGCCTGGGATTTTCACTCATCAGACTCATACTTTCGCATTCTTCACATACTTGTTGAACGGATCCTGGGCTATTTCTGGATTGGATCACGTAGTTATGTGGTACCACACTGAAACAGTCAATTAAACCTGGTTTTGATCAATATTTTAGAGAATAACGCATGTTAGGTCTAGGTTAGGTCTGGGATTTTCACTCATCAGACTCATACCTTCGCATTCTTCACATACTTGTTGAACGGATCCTGGGCTATTTCTGGATTGGATCACGTAGTAATGTGGTACCACACTGAAACAGTCAATTAAACCTGGTTTTGATCAATATTTTAGAGAATAACGCATGTTAGGTCTAGGTTAGCCCTGGGATTATCACTCATCAGACTCATACTTTCGCATTCTTCACATACTTGTTGAACGGATCCTGGGTTTTTTCTGGTTTGGTTCACATAGTAATGTGGTACCACACTGAAACATTCAATTAAACCTGATCTTGATAAATATTTGAGAGGATAACGCATGTTAGGTTTGGGTTAAGTCTAGGATTTGCCTTCATCAGGCTCGTACTTTCGCATATTTCTCATACTTGATGGCTAGATCCTGGGCTGTTTCTGGATTGTATCACGTAGTAATGTGGTACCACGTTGAAACAGTCAATTAAACCTGGTTTCGATCAATATTTTAGAGGATAACGCAAGTTAGGTCTGGCATAGGTCTGGGATTCGCCCTCATCAGACTCATACTTTCGCGTTTTTCACATACTTGTTGACCTGATCGAGGGTTTTTTCTGCTTTGGATCACGTAGTAAAGTGGTACCACATTGAAACAGTCCATTAAACCTGGTTTGGATCAATATTTTAGAGGATAACGCATGTTAGGTCTAGGTTAGCCCTGGGATTATCACTCATCAGACTCATATTTTCGCATTCTTCACATACTTGTTGAACGGATCCTGGGTTTTTTCTGGTTTGGATCACGTAGTAATGTGGTACCACACTGAAACAGTTGATTAAACCTGGTCTCGATCAATATTTTAGAGGATAACGCATGTTAGGTCTAGGTTAGCCCTGGGATTATCACTCATCAGACTCATACTTTCGCATTCTTCACATACTTGTTGACCGGATCCTGGGTTTTTTCTGGTTTGGTTCACGTAGTAATGTGGTACCACACTGAAACATTCAATTAAACCTGATCTTGATAAATATTTGAGAGGATAGCGCATGTTAGGTTTGGGTTAAGTCTAGGATTTGCCCTCATCAGGCTCATACTTTCGCATATTTCTCATACTTCATGGCTAGATCCTGGGTTTTTTCTGGTTTGGATCACGTAGTAGTGTGGTACCACACTGAAACATTCCATTAAACCTGGTTTGGATCAATATTTTAGAGGATGACGCATGTTAGGTCTAGGTTAGGTCGGGGATTTTCACTCATCAGACTCATACTTTCGCGTTTTTCACATACTTGTTGAACTGATCCTGGGCTTTTTCTGGTTTGGGTCACGTAGTAATGTGGTACCACACTGAGACAGTCAATTAAACCTGGTCTTGATAAATATTTTAGAGGATAACGCATGTTAGGTCTAGGTTAGGTCTGGGATTTTCACTCATCAGACTCATACTTTCGCATTCTTCACATACTCGTTGAACGGATCCTGGGTTTTCTCTGGTTTGGATCACGTAGTAATGTGGGACCACACTGAAACAATCAATTAAACCTGGTCTTGATAAATATTTTAGAGGATAACGCATGTTAGGTCTGGGATAGGTCTGGGATTTGCCCTCATCAGACTCATACTTTCGCACACTTCACATACTCGTTGAACGGATCCTGGGTTTTTGCTGGTTTGGATCACGTAGTAATGTGGGACCACACAGAAACAATCAATTAAACCTGGTCTTGATAAATATTTTAGAGGATAACGCATGTTAGGTCTGGGTTAGGTCTAGGATTTGCCCTCATCAGGCTCATACTTTCGCATATTTCTCATACTTCATGGCTAGATCCTGGGTTTTTTTCTGGATTGGGTCACGTAGTAGTGTGGTACCACACTGAAACAGTCGATTAAACCTGGTTTCGATCAATATTTTTGAGGATAACGCATGTTAGGTCTAGGTTAGGCCTGGGATTTTCACTCATCAGACTCATACTTTCGCATTCTTCACATACTTGTTGAACGGACCTGGGTTTTTTCTGGTTTGGGTCACGTAGTAATGTGGTACCACACTGAGACAGTCAATTAAACCTGGTCTTGATAAATATTTTAGAGGATAACGCATGTTAGGTCTAGGTTAGGTCTGGGATTTTCACTCATCAGACTCATACTTTCGCATTCTTCACATACTTGTTGAACGGACCTGGGTTTTTTCTGGTTTGGATCACGTAGTAATGTGGGACCACACTGAAACAGTCAATTAAACCTGGTTTCGATCAATATATTAGAGAATAATTCATGTTAGGTCTAGGTTAGGTCTGGGATTTGCTCTGATCAGGCTCACTCTTTCGCATATTTCTCATACTTGATGGCTAGATCCTGGGCTTTTTCTGGATTGCATCAGGTGGTAATGAAGTACAACACTGAAGCAGTCAATTAAACCTGGTTTCCATCAATATCTTAGAGGACAACGCAAGTTAGGTCTGGGATAGGTCTGGGATTTGCCCACATCAGGCTCATACTTTCGCGTTTTTCACATACTTGTTGAACAGATCCTGGGTTTTTTCTGGTTTGGATCACGTAGTAGTGTGGTACCACACTGAAACAGTCCATTAAACCTGGTTTGGATCAACATTTTAGAGGATAACGCATGTTAGGTCTGGGTTAGGTCTAGGATTTGTCCTCGTCAGGCTCATACTTTCGCATATTTCTCATACTTCATGGCTAGATCCTGGGCTATTTCTGGATTGTATCACGTAGTAATGTGGTACCACACAGAAACAGTCAATTAAACCTGGTTTCCATCAATATTTTAGAGGATAACGCAAGTTAGGTCTGGGATAGGTCTGGGATTTTCCCTCATCAGGCTCATACTTTCGCGTTTTTCACATACTTGTTGAACAGATCCTGGGTTTTTTTCTGGATTGGGTCACGTAGTAGTGTGGTACCACACTGAAACAGTCGATTAAACCTGGTTTCGATCAATATTTTTGAGGATAACGCATGTTAGGTCTAGGTTAGGCCTGGGATTTTCACTCATCAGACTCTTACTTTCGCATTCTTCACATACTTCTTGAACGGATCCTGGGTTTTTTCTGGTATGGATCACGTAGTAATGTGGGACCACACGGAAACAGTCAATTAAACCTGGTTTCGATCAATATATTAGAGAATGATTCATGTTAGGTCTAGGTTAGGTCTGGGATTTGCTCTCATCAGGCTCATTCTTTCGCATATTTCTCATACTTGATGGCTAGATCCTGGGCTTTTTCTGGATTGCATAACGTAGTAATGAAGTACAACACAAACAGTCAATTAAACCTGGATTCCATCAATATCTTAGAGGACAACGCAAGTTAGGTCTGGGATAGGTCTGGGATTTGCCCACATCAGGCTCATACTTTCGCGTTTTTCACATACTCGTTGAACAGATCCTGGGTTATTTTCTGGTTTGAATCGCATAGTAATGTGGTACCACACTGAAACAGTCGATTAAACCAGGTTTCGATCAATATTTTTGAGGATAACGCATGTTAGGTCTAGGTTAGGCCTGGGATTTTCACTCATCAGACTCATACTTTCGCATTCTTCTCATACTTGTTGAACGGATCCTGGGTTTTTGCTGGTTTGGATCACGTAGTAATGTGGGACCACACAGAAACAATCAATTAAACCTGGTCTTGATAAATATTTTAGAGGATAACGCATGTTAGGTCTGGGTTAGGTCTAGGATTTGCCCTCGTCAGGCTCATACTTTCGCATATTTCTCATACTTCATGGCTAGATCCTGGGCTATTTCTAGATTGTATCACGTAGTAATGTGGTACCACACAGAAACAGTCAATTAAACCTGGTTTCGATCAATATTTTAGAGGATAACGCAAGTTAGGTCTGGGATAGGTCTGGGATTTTCCCTCATCAGGCTCATACTTTCGCGTTTTTCACATACTTGTTGAACAGATCCTGGGTTTTTTTCTGGATTGGGTCACGTAGTAGTCTGGTACCACACTGAAACAGTCGATTAAACCTGGTTTCGATCAATATTTTTGAGCATAACGCATGTTAGGTCTGGGTTAGGTCTAGGATTTGCCCTCATCAGACTCATACTTTCGCAATCTTCACATACTTGTTGAACGGATCCTGTGTTTTTTCTGGTTTGGATCACGTAGTAATGTGGTTCCACACTGAAACAGTCAATTAAACCTGGTTTTGATCAATATCATAGAGAATAATTCATGTTAGGTCTAGGTTAGGTCTGGGATTTGCCCTCATCAGGCTCATACTTTCGCATATTTCTCATACTTCATAGCTGGATCCTGGGCTATTTCTGGATTGGATCATGTAGTAATGTGGTACCACACTGAAACAGTCAATTAAACCTGGTTTGGATCAATATTTTTAGAGGATAACGCATGTTAGGTCTAGGTTAGCCCTGGGATTTTCACTCATCAGGCTCATACTTTCGCGATTTTCACATACTCGTTGAACAGATCCTGGGTTATTTTCTGGTTTGGATCGCATAGTAATGTGGTACCACACTGAAACAGTCGATTAAACCAGGTTTCGATTAATATTTTTGAGGATAACGCATGTTAGGTCTAGGTTAGGCCTGGGATTTTCACTCATCAGACTCATACTTTCGCATTCTTCTCATACTTGTTGAACGGATCCTGGGTTTTTGCTGGTTTGGATCACGTAGTAATGTGGGACCACACAGAAACAATCAATTAAACCTGGTCTTGATAAATATTTTAGAGGATAACGCATGTTAGGTCTGGGTTAGGTCTAGGATTTGCCCTCGTCAGGCTCATACTTTCGCATATTTCTCATACTTCATGGCTAGATCCTGGGCTATTTCTGGATTGTATCACGTAGTAATGTGGTTCCACACAGAAACAGTCAATTAAACCTGGTTTCCATCAATATTTTAGAGTATAACGCATGTTAGGTCTGGGTTAGGTCCGGGATTTTCCCACATCAGGCTCATACTTTCGCGTTTTTCACATACTTGTTGAAGAGATCCTGGGTTTTTTCTGGTTTGGATCACGTAGTAGTGTGGTACCACACTGAAACAGTCCATTAAGCCTGGTTTGGATCAACATTTTAGAGGATAACGCAAGTTAGGTCTGGGATAGGTCTGGGATTTTCCCTCATCAGGCTCATACTTTCGCGTTTTTCACATACTTGTTGAACAGATCCTAGGTTTTTTTCTGGATTGGGTCACGTAGTAGTGTGGCACCACACTGAAACAGTCGATTAAACCTGGTTTCGATCAATATTTTTGAGGATAACGCATGTTAGGTCTAGGTTAGGCCTGGGATTTTCACTCATCAGACTCTTACTTTCGCATTCTTCACATACTTGTTGAACGGATCCTGGGTTTTTTCTGGTTTGGATCACGTAGTAATGTGGTACCACACTGAAACAGTCAATTAAACCTGGTTTTGATCAATATTTTAGAGAATAATTCATGTTAGGTCTAGGTTAGGTCTGGGATTTGCTCTCATCAGGCTCATTCTTTCGCATATTTCTCATACTTGATGGCTAGATCCTGGGCTTTTTCTGGATTGCATAACGTAGTAATGACGTACAACACTGAAACAATCAATTAAACCTGGATTCCATCAATATCTTAGAGGACAACGCAACTTAGGTCTGGGATAGGTCTGGGATTTGCCCACATCAGGCTCATACATTCGCGTTTTTCACATACTCGTTGAACAGATCCTGGGTTATTTTCTGGTTTGGATCGCATAGTAGTGTGGTACCACACTGAAACAGTCCATTAAACCTGGTTTGGATCAATATTTTAGAGGATAACGCATGTTAGGTCTAGGTTAGGTCTGGGATTTTCACTCATCAGACTCATACTTTCGCATTCTTCACATACTTGTTGAACGGATCCTGGGTTTTTTCTGGATTGGGTCACGTAGTAGTGTGGCACCACACTGAAACAGTCGATTAAACCTGGTTTGGATCAATATTTTAGAGGATAACGCATGTTAGGTCTAGGTTAGGTCTGGGATTTTCACTCATCAGACTCATACTTTCGCATTCTTCACATACTTGTTGAACGGATCCTGTGTTTTTTCTGGTTTGGATCACGTAGTAATGTGGTACCACACTGAAACAGTCAATTAAACCTGGTTTTGATCAATATTTTAGAGAATAATTCATGTTAGGTCTAGGTTAGGTCTGGGATTTGCTCTGATCAGGCTCACTCTTTCGCATATTTCTCATACTTGATGGCTAGATCCTGGGCTTTTTCTGGATTGCATCAGGTGGTAATGAAGTACAACACTGAAACAGTCAATTAAACCTGGTTTCCATCAATATCTTAGAGGATAACGCAAGTTAGGTCTGGGATAGGTCTGGGATTTGCCCACATCAGGCTCATACTTTCGCGTTTTTCACATACTTGTTGAACAGATCCTGGGTTTTTTCTGGTTTGGATCACGTAGTAGTGTGGTACCACACTGAAACAGTCCATTAAACCTGGTTTGGATCAACATTTTAGAGGATAACGCATGTTAGGTCTGGGTTAGGTCTAGGATTTGCCATCGTCAGGCTCATACTTTCGCATATTTCTCATACTTCATGGCTAGATCCTGGGCTATTTCTGGATTGTATCACGTAGTAATGTGGTACCACACAGAAACAGTCAATTAAACCTGGTTTCCATCAATATTATAGAGGATAACGCAAGTTAGGTCTGGGATAGGTCTGGGATTTTCCCTCATCAGGCTCATACTTTCGCGTTTTTCAGATACTTGTTGAACAGATCCTGGGTTTTTTTCTGGATTGGGTCACGTAGTAGTCTGGTACCACACTGAAACAGTCGATTAAACCTGGTTTCGATCAATATTTTTGAGCATAACGCATCTTAGGTCTGGGTTAGGTCTAGGATTTGCCCTCATCAGACTCATACTTTCGCATTCTTCTCATACTTGTTGAACGGATCCTGGGTTTTTGCTGGTTTGGATCACGTAGTAATGTGGGACCACACAGAAACAATCAATTAAACCTGGTCTTGATAAATATTTTAGAGGATAACGCATGTTAGGTCTGGGTTAGGTCTGGGATTTGCTCTCATCAGGCTCATTCTTTCGCATATTTCTCATACTTGATGGCTAGATCCTGGGCTATTTCTGGATTGCATAACGTAGTAATGAAGTACAACACTGAAACAGTCAATTAAACCTGGATTCCATCAATATCTTAGAGGACAACGCAAGTTAGGTCTGGGATAGGTCTGGGATTTGCCCACATCAGGCTCATACTTTCGCGTTTTTCACATACTCGTTGAACAGATCCTGGGTTATTTTCTGGTTTGAATCGCATAGTAATGTGGTACCACACTGAAACAGTCGATTAAACCAGGTTTCGATCAATATTTTTGAGGATAACGCATGTTAGGTCTAGGTTAGGCCTGGGATTTTCACTCATCAGACTCATACTTTCGCATTCTTCTCATACTTGTTGAACGGATCCTGGGTTTTTGCTGGTTTGGATCACGTAGTAATGTGGGACCACACAGAAACAATCAATTAAACCTGGTCTTGATAAATAGTTTAGAGGATAACGCATGTTAGGTCTGGGTTAGGTCTAGGATTTGCCCTCGTCAGGCTCATACTTTCGCATATTTCTCATACTTCATGGCTAGATCCTGGGCTATTTCTGGATTGTATCACGTAGTAATGTGGTACCACACAGAAACAGTCAATTAAACCTGGTTTCGATCAATATTTTAGAGGATAACGCAAGTTAGGTCTGGGATAGGTCTGGGATTTTCCCTCATCAGGCTCATACTTTCGCGTTTTTCAGATACTTGTTGAACAGATCCTGGGTTTTTTTCTGGATTGGGTCACGTAGTAGTCTGGTACCACACTGAAACAGTCGATTAAACCTGGTTTCGATCAATATTTTTGAGCATAACGCATCTTAGGTCTGGGTTAGGTCTAGGATTTGCCCTCATCAGACTCATACTTTCGCATTCTTCACATACTTGTTGAACGGATCCTGTGTTTTTTCTGGTTTGGATCACGTAGTATTGTGGTACCACACTGAAACAGTCAATTAAACCTGGTTTTGATCAATATCATAGAGAATAATTCATGTTAGGTCTAGGTTAGGTCTGGGATTTGCCCTCATCAGGCTCATACTTTCGCATATTTCTCATACTTCATAGCTGGATCCTGGGCTATTTCTGGATTGGATCATGTAGTAATGTGGTACCACACTGAAACAGTCAATTAAACCTGGTTTGGATCAATATTTTTAGAGGATAACGCATGTTAGGTCTAGGTTAGCCCTGGGATTTTCACTCATCAGACTCATACTTTCGCATTCTTCACATACTTGTTGAACGGATCCTGGGTTTTTTCTGGTTTGGTTCACGTAGTAATGTGGTACCACACTGAAAGATTCAATTAAACCTGATCTTGATAAATATTTCAGAGTATAACGCATGTTAGGTCTGGGTTAGGTCTAGGATTTGCCCTCATCAGGCTCATACTTTCGCATATTTCTCATACTTCATGGCTAGATCCTGGGCTGTTTCTGGATTGTATCACGTAGTAATGTGGTACCACGCTGAAACAGTCAATTAAACCTGGTTTCGATCAATATTTTAGAGGATAACGCAAGTTAGGTCTGGCATAGGTCTGGGATTCGCCCTCATCAGACTCATACTTTCGCGTTTTTCACATACTTGTTGAACTGATCCTGGGCTTTTTCTGGTTTGGATCACGTAGTAATGTGGTACCACACTGAGACAGTCAATTAAACCTGGTCTTGATAAATATTTTAGAGGATAACGCATGTTAGGTCTTGGTTAGGTCTGGGATTTTCACTCATCAGACTCATACTTTCGCATTCTTCACATACTTGTTGAACGGTTCCTGTGTTTTTTCTGGTTTGGATCACGTAGTAATGTGGTACCACACTGAAACAGTCAATTAAACCTGGTTTTGATCAATATTTTAGAGAATAATTCATGTTAGGTCTAGGTTAGGTCTGGGATTTGCTCTCATCAGGCTCTTTCTTTCGCATATTTCTCATACTTGATGGCTAGATCCTGGGCTTTTTCTGGATTGCATCAGGTGGTAATGAAGTACAACACTGAAACAGTCAATTAAACCTGGATTCCATCAATATCTTAGAGGACAACGCAAGTTAGGTCTGGGATAGGTCTGGGATTTGCCCACATCAGGCTCATACTTTCGCGTTTTTCACATACTCGTTGAACAGATCCTGGGTTATTTTCTGGTTTGGATCACATAGTAATGTGGTACCACACTGAAACAGTCGATTAAACCAGGTTTCGATCAATATTTTTGAGGATAACGCATGTTAGGTCTAGGTTAGGCCTGGGATTTTCACTCATCAGACTCATACTTTCGCATTCTTCACATACTTGTTGAACGGACCTGGGTTTTTTCTGGTTTGGATCACGTAGTAATGTGGGACCACACTGAAACAGTCAATTAAACCTGGTTTCGATCAATATATTAGAGAATAATTCATGTTAGGTCTAGGTTAGGTCTGGGATTTGCTCTGATCAGGCTCACTCTTTCGCATATTTCTCATACTTGATGGCTAGATCCTGGGCTTTTTCTGGATTGCATCAGGTGGTAATGAAGTACAACACTGAAACAGTCAATTAAACCTGGTTTCCATCAATATCTTAGAGGATAACGCAAGTTAGGTCTGGGATAGGTCTGGGATTTGCCCACATCAGGCTCATACTTTCGCGTTTTTCACATACTTGTTGAACAGATCCTGGGTTTTTTCTGGTTTGGATCACGTAGTAGTGTGGTACCACACTGAAACAGTCCATTAAACCTGGTTTGGATCAACATTTTAGAGGATAACGCATGTTAGGTCTGGGTTAGGTCTAGGATTTGCCATCGTCAGGCTCATACTTTCGCATATTTCTCATACTTCATGGCTAGATCCTGGGCTATTTCTGGATTGTATCACGTAGTAATGTGGTACCACACAGAAACAGTCAATTAAACCTGGTTTCCATCAATATTATAGAGGATAACGCAAGTTAGGTCTGGGATAGGTCTGGGATTTTCCCTCATCAGGCTCATACTTTCGCGTTTTTCACATACTTGTTGAACAGATCCTGGGTTTTTTTCTGGATTGGGTCACGTAGTAGTGTGGTACCACACTGAAACAGTCGATTAAACCTGGTTTCGATCAATATTTTTGAGGATAACGCATGTTAGGTCTAGGTTAGGCCTGGGATTTTCACTCATCAGACTCTTACTTTCGCATTCTTCACATACTTCTTGAACGGATCCTGGGTTTTTTCTGGTTTGGATCACGTAGTAATATGGGACCACACGGAAACAGTCAATTAAACCTGGTTTCGATCAATATATTAGAGAATGATTCATGTTAGGTCTAGGTTAGGTCTGGGATTTGCTCTCATCAGGCTCATTCTTTCGCATATTTCTCATACTTGATGGCTAGATCCTGGGCTATTTCTGGATTGCATAACGTAGTAATGAAGTACAACACTGAAACAGTCAATTAAACCTGGATTCCATCAATATCTTAGAGGACAACGCAAGTTAGGTCTGGGATAGGTCTGGGATTTGCCCACATCAGGCTCATACTTTCGCGTTTTTCACATACTCGTTGAACAGATCCTGGGTTATTTTCTGGTTTGAATCGCATAGTAATGTGGTACCACACTGAAACAGTCGATTAAACCAGGTTTCGATCAATATTTTTGAGGATAACGCATGTTAGGTCTAGGTTAGGCCTTGGATTTTCACTCATCAGACTCATACTTTCGCATTCTTCTCATACTTGTTGAACGGATCCTGGGTTTTTGCTGGTTTGGATCACGTAGTAATGTGGGACCACACAGAAACAATCAATTAAACCTGGTCTTGATAAATATTTTAGAGGATAACGCATGTTAGGTCTGGGTTAGGTCTAGGATTTGCCCTCGTCAGGCTCATACTTTCGCATATTTCTCATACTTCATGGCTAGATCCTGGGCTATTTCTGGATTGTATCACGTAGTAATGTGGTACCACACAGAAACAGTCAATTAAACCTGGTTTCGATCAATATTTTAGAGGATAACGCAAGTTAGGTCTGGGATCCGAGCCGTACCGCGTCCCTGATCACCCTCATTGGGTGGGCGACGCGGACGGCTTGGTGGCGACGGTATGGGGAGGGGGCGACGGGTCCCCACCGTTCTCCTTGTTGGAGCGCGGTCGGGGATTCGTCGCCGTGGACTGGGGGGGAGTCGCTGTGGTGGGGTGCTACATTTCGCCCCGTAGCGGTCACGCTGCGTTCGAGCTGTACTTGGCCGAGGTCGCGGCATGCGTGCAGCGCTACGCGGCCCGGCCGGTGCTGGTCCTGGGGGATTTTAATGCCAAGTCGGTGGCTTGGGGATCCCCCAGGACCTCCGTTCGCGGCGGGATCCTGGGCGATTGGGCGGCGGGGCTCGACCTCCGGGTATTGAACCGGGGGTCGGAGCACACATGCGTGCGGCGATATGGGGGGTCCATCGTGGATGTTGGATTCGCGACCCCCAACGCCGTGCGCATGGTGTCGGGTTGGCACGTGGTCGCGGGGGCAGAGACACTCTCCGATCACCGGTATATCCGGATGGAGGTCTCTGCCGCCGCGAGTGCATCCCGACACGGCCGCCTGCGTGGCACCCCACCACGCCGCTGGGCGCTTCGGCGCCTGGACAAGGACGCCCTGATGGCAGCTGCCCTCGCTGCAACTTGGCCGCAGGGAGCGGCCGAGTTGCCGAGGATAGAGGAGGAGGTCGCCCGGCTCGGAGCATTGGTCGCGGGTATTTGCGACGCGGCGATGCCTCGGGTCGGGCGGGCTTCTCCTCGCCGGGCGGTGTACTGGTGGTCGGACGCGATCGCGGAGTTGCGAGTCGCGACTGTCCGCGCCCGACGCCAGTACACCCGCGCGCGCCGTCGTCAACGTACAGGCGACGGCGTGGCGCGAGCGAGGGCAGCTGATGACCTGTATGGAGCATACCGCGTGGCGCGGGTTTCTCTGCAGGTCGCCATCAAACGGGCCAAGACCCAGGCATGGAAGGAGCTCCTCCAGACCCTTGATGACGATCCATGGGGGCGCCCATATAAGGTGGTGCTGAATAAGCTCCGCCCGTGGGCGCCCCCCGTCACCGAGGGTCTTGACCCCCGGCTGCTGGAGGACGTGGTCAATACACTCTTCCCAATTGGGGAGAGGGGACCGCGTCCTCCGGCGGCGGCGGCTGTCCCAGTGGAGTGGACGGCCGAGCTGGGGGTCACGCAGGAGGAGCTGGCAGCGGCCATCAGACGGCTCGGGGTTCGTAACACGGCCCCGGGTCCGGATGGTGTGCCCGGCCGGGTTTGGGTCTTGACCCAGGGCGTCCTTGGGGCCGACCTCAGGCGGTTGTTCGACCGCTGCCTGAGGGACGGGCGATTCCCCCCCAGTTGGAAGGTGGCGAGGATGGTCCTCCTCCGGAAGGAGGGTCGGCCCGCGGAGTCTCCCTCCGCATACCGGCCCATTTGTCTCCTCGACGAGGTGGGCAAGCTCTTCGAGCGTGTGATTGCTGCCCGCCTCGTCGAGCACCTGTCGCGGGGTGATCCCGGTCTGGCCGACTGCCAGTTCGGTTTCCGGGGGGGCCGATCGACTATCGACGCGATAGGTCGTGTGAGGGCCCTCTCGGAGGCGGCCGTCTCCCGGGGAGGGGTGGCATTGGCAATATCCTTGGATATTGCCAATGCCTTTAACACCCTCCCCTGGGAAGAGATAAGGAGGGGGCTCGAATATCATCGAGTCCCCCCTTGTCTCGGGGCGGTCGTCGGGGATTATCTCCGCGGCAGGTGGATCGAGTATCCGGGCCGGGATGGTGATATGCGGAGGGAGGTGTACTGCGGTGTTCCGCAGGGGTCGGTCCTCGGGCCACTCCTGTGGAACATCGCGTACGACTCGGTGTTGCGGGCCGGCCTCCCCGACGGCGTCAGCACGGTGTGTTATGCGGATGACACACTGGTGCTGGCCGTCGGGGCGCACTGGGGGAGGGCCATGCGTCGCGCGGAGGAGGGGTCGCAACGCGTCGTCGACCGGATCAGGGGGATGGGGATGACGGTGGCGGTCCATAAGACCGAGGTGATTGCGTTTCATTCACCTCGGCAGGATCCGCCGCCCCCTCTGATTCGGGTGGGTGGGGCTGACATCGAGGTGAAGCCCCAGATCAGGTATCTGGGGCTGATCCTCGATAGCCACTGGCGTTTCGAGAAGCATTTCCGCTGCCTGGTCCCCCGGTTGGAAAGGATGGTTGCGGCTCTGGGCCGGATCCTGCCCAACCTGGGGGGCCCGGCGGGCCGAGTTCGTCGCCTCTATGTGGCAATGGTCCAGTCGGTGGCCCTATACGGGGCCCCCGTCTGGGCGGACGACCTGGCGGCCTCCCGGCGCAGCATGACTATGCTGCGTCGGGTGCAGAGGCGCATGGCGCTCAGGGTCGTCCGCGGGTATCGGACCATGTCACATGAGGCGGCGACGGTTCTAGCGGGGATGCCGCCCATGGACCTGCTCGCGCGGTCGCACGCGGTGATGTACCGGCACCGCGTCGACCGTCGCGCGGGGGTGGGGGCGGTCCCGGGCGGGCAGGAACCTGCTTGGGGCGATTTGAAGCGCCAGGCCCGGCAGTCCGTGTTGCTCGCGTGGCAGGAGCGGCTGGCTCTGCCAACCGCGGGGCACCGGACTGTCGGGGCTGTTCGGCCGCTCCTGAAGGAGTGGCTGGACAGAGGCCATGGCAGCCTCACCTACCGGCTGGCACAGGTATTTTCCGGGCATGGCAGTTTCGGAAGATACCTGTGCCGGATAGGGAAGGAGCCGACGGCGCGTTGCTGCCACTGCGACGCTGAGCAGGACACGGCGGATCATACCCTGGAGGTATGCCCCGCGTGGGAGGTGGAGCGCCGTGTCCTGGTCGGCGTTGTCGGGCGGGATGCCTCGCTGCCGGGCGTGGTGCGCGCCATGCTCGGCAGCGAGGAGAAGTGGAGGGCCGTGGCCTCCTTCTGCGAGAACGTAATGTTGCAGAAGGAGGCCGCGGGGAGGGAGCGCGAGCTTCAGCGGCGCACTGAAGCTCGCGCTCGTGCGGTGGCCCGAGGTCGTCGCCCGGTCGCGAGGCGTCGCGGGCGGCCGCCTCGGCGTGGCGGATGACCTAGGCTGGGAGGGGGGTCCTGAGGGGACCCTCCTCCCGCCAGGCGGCGCCGGGTCGGACCGGTTGGGGGTAGGAGTGCCTTCCCCTACCGGTCCGACGCAAGGGGAGGCACCCTCGGTGGTCTGGTGCGGCCATGAACGCCCGGCCGCCGAGGGATGGAAACGGGGTCGCGGGCGGTTGCGAGTTGGGGCTCGCAGCCGCCACTAAACGCGGCCCCGGGACGGATAGCGGCGGGATGGAGTGGCCCCGTGCCGCCGCTATGAGGCAGTGTGTCTACTGGGGGGACCGATTGTCCCCCCGGGGGATGGGCGCGAAAGCGCGGGCACGGGGAGGATACCGGAAGAATGCTTCGAGCGATTCCCGGTATCCTCCCAAAGCGTGCCGAAGGGTCACCGTGGGGTTTTTAGTGGGTAGGTCCCGCGCCTGTCGTTGTACGGGCGCGGGGAATCCCACACACACCTCCCACCTCTCCCCAAGGAGGTGGGAGGGAGTCTTTCGAAGATTTTCCCCACGACAAAAAAAAAAAAAAAAAAAAAAGTTAGGTCTGGGATAGGTCTGGGATTTTCCCTCATCAGGCTCATACTTTCGCGTTTTTCAGATACTTGTTGAACAGATCCTGGGTTTTTTTCTGGATTGGGTCACGTAGTAGTCTGGTACCACACTGAAACAGTCGATTAAACCTGGTTTCGATCAATATTTTTGAGCATAACGCATCTCAGGTCTGGGTTAGGTCTAGGATTTGCCCTCATCAGACTCATACTTTCGCATTCTTCACATACTTGTTGAACGGATCCTGTGTTTTTTCTGGTTTGGATCACGTAGTAATGTGGTACCACACTGAAACAGTCAATTAAACCTGGTTTTGATCAATATCATAGAGAATAATTCATGTTAGGTCTAGGTTAGGTCTGGGATTTGCCCTCATCAGGCTCATACTTTCGCATATTTCTCATACTTCATAGCTGGATCCTGGGCTATTTCTGGATTGGATCATGTAGTAATGTGGTACCACACTGAAACAGTCAATTAAACCTGGTTTCGATCAATATTTTCGAGGATAACGCATGTTAGGACTAGGTTAGGCCTGGGATTTTCACTCATCAGACCCTTACTTTCGCATTCTTCACATACTTGTTGAACGGATCCTGGGTTTTTTCTGGTTTGGATCACGTAGTAATGTGGGACCACACGGAAACAGTCAATTAAACCTGGTTTCGATCAATATATTAGAGATTAATTCATGTTAGGTCTAGGTTAGGTCTGGGATTTGCTCTCATCAGGCTCATTCTTTCGCATATTTCTCATACTTGATGGCTAGATCCTGGGCTTTTTCTGGATTGCATAACGTAGTAATGAAGTACAACACTGAAACAGTCAATTAAACCTGGATTCCATCAATATCTTAGAGGACAACGCAAGTTAGGTCTGGGATAGGTCTGGGATTTGCCCACATCAGGCTCATACTTTCGCGTTTTTCACATACTCGTTGAACAGATCCTGGGTTATTTTCTGGTTTGGATCGCATAGTAATGTGGTACCACACTGAAACAGTCGATTAAACCAGGTTTCGATCAATATTTTTGAGGATAACGCATGTTAGGTCTAGGTTAGGCCTGGGATTTTCACTCATCAGACTCATATTTTTGTATTCTTCTCATACTTGTTGAACGGATCCTGGGTTTTTTCTGGTTTGGATCAGGTAGTAACGTGGTACCACACTGAAACAGTCAATTAAACCAGGTTTTGATCAATATTTTAGAGAATAATTCATGTTAGGTCTAGGTTAGGTCTGGGATTTGCTCTCATCAGGCTCATTCTTTCGCATATTTCTCATACTTGATGGCTAGATCCTGGGCTTTTTCTGGATTGCATCACGTAGTAATGAAGTACAACACTGAAACAGTCAATTAAACCTGGTTTCCATCAATATCTTAGAGGACAACGCAAGTTAGGTCTGGGATAGGTCTGGGATTCTCCCACATCAGGCTCATACTTTCGCGTTTTTCACATACTTGTTGAAGAGATCCTGGGTTTTTTCTGGTTTGGATCACGTAGTAGTGTGGTACCACACTGAAACAGTCCATTAAACCTGGTTTGGATCAACATTTTAGAGGATAACGCAAGTTAGGTCTGGGATAGGTCTGGGATTTTCCCTCATCAGGCTCATACTTTCGCGTTTTTCACATACTTGTTGAACAGATCCTTGGTTTTTTTCTGGATTGGGTCACGTAGTAGTGTGGCACCACACTGAAACAGTCGATTAAACCTGGTTTCGATCAATATTTTTGAGGATAACGCATGTTAGGTCTAGGTTAGGCCTGGGATTTTCACTCATCAGACTCTTACTTTCGCATTCTTCACATACTTGTTGAACGGATCCTGGGTTTTTTCTGGTTTGGATCACGTAGTAATGTGGTACCACACTGAAACAGTCAATTAAACCTGGTTTTGATCAATATTTTAGAGAATAATTCATGTTAGGTCTAGGTTAGGTCTGGGATTTGCTCTCATCAGGCTCATTCTTTCGCATATTTCTCATACTTGATGGCTAGATCCTGGGCTTTTTCTGGATTGCATAACGTAGTAATGACGTACAACACTGAAACAGTCAATTAAACCTGGATTCCATCAATATCTTAGAGGACAACGCAAGTTAGGTCTGGGATAGGTCTGGGATTTGCCCACATCAGGCTCATACATTCGCGTTTTTCACATACTCGTTGAACAGATCCTGGGTTATTTTCTGGTTTGGATCGCATAGTAGTGTGGTACCACACTGAAACAGTCCATTAAACCTGGTTTGGATCAATATTTTAGAGGATAACGCATGTTAGGTCTAGGTTAGGTCTGGGATTTTCACTCATCAGACTCATACTTTCGCATTCTTCACATACTTGTTGAACGGATCCTGGGTTTTTTCTGGTTTGGATCACGTAGTAATGTGGTACCACACTGAAACAGTCGATTGAACCTGGTTTCGATCAGCATTTTAGAGGATAACGCAACATAAGTCTGGGATAGGTCTGGGATTTGACCTCATCAGACTCATACTTTCGCGTTTTTCACATACTTGTTGAAGAGATCCTGGGTTTTTTCTGGTTTGGATCACGTAGTAGTGTGGTACCACACTGAAACAGTCCATTAAACCTGGTTTGGATCAATATTTTAGAGGATAACGCATGTTAGGTCTAGGTTAGGTCTGGGATTTTCACTCATCAGACTCATACTTTCGCATTCTTCACATACTTGTTGAACGGATCCTGGGTTTTTTCTAGTTTGGATCACGTAGTAACGTGGGTCCACACTGAAACAATCAATTAAACCTGGTCTTGATAAATATTTTAGAGGATAACGCATGTTAGGTCTGGGATAGTTCTGGGATTTGCCCTCATCAGACTCATACTTTCGCACACTTCACATACTCATTGAACAGATCCTGGGTTTTTTTTGGTTTGGATCACGTAGTAGTGTGGTACCACACTGAAACAGTCCATTAAACCTGGTTTGGATCAATATTTTAGAGGATAACGCATGTTAGGTCTAGGTTAGGTCTGGGATTTTCACTCATCAGACTCATACTTTAGCATTCTTCACATACTTGTTGAACGGATCCTGGGTTTTTTCTGGTTTGGATCACGTAGTAATGTGGTACCACACTGAAACAGTCGATTGAACCTGGTTTCGATCAGCATTTTAGAGGATAACGCAACATAAGTCTGGGATAGGTCTGGGATTTGACCTCATCAGACTCATACTTTCGCGTTTTTCACATACTTGTTGAAGAGATCCTGGGTTTTTTCTGGTTTGGATCACGTAGTAGTGTGGTACCACACTGAAACAGTCCATTAAACCTGGTTTGGATCAATATTTTAGAGGATAACGCATGTTAGGTCTAGGTTAGGTCTGGGATTTTCACTGATCAGACTCATACTTTCGCATTCTTCACATACTTGTTGAACGGATCCTGGGTTTTCTCTGGTTTGGATCACGTAGTAATGTGGGACCACACTGAAACAATCAATTAAACCTGGTCTTGATAAATATTTTAGAGGATAACGCAAGTTAAGTCTGGGATTGGTCTGGGATTTGACCTCATCAGACTCATACTTTCGCACACTTCACATACTCGTTGAACAGATCCTGGGTTATTTTCTGGTTTGGATCACATAGTAATGTGGTACCACACTGAAACAGTCGATTAAACCAGGTTTCGATCAATATTTTTGAGGATAACGCATGTTAGGTCTAGGTTAGGCCTGGGATTTTCACTCATCAGGCTCATACTTTCGCATTCTTCACATACTTGTTGAACGGATCCTGGGTTTTTTCTGGTTTGGATCACGTAGTAATGTGGTACCACACTGAAACAGTCGATTAAACCATGTTTCGATCAATATTTTTGAGGATAACGCATGTTAGGTCTAGGTTAGGCCTGGGATTTTCACTCATCAGGCTCTTTCTTTCGCATATTTCTCATACTTGATGGCTAGATCCTGGGCTTTTTCTGGATTGCATAACGTAGTAATGAAGTACAACACTGAAACAGTCAAGTAAACCTGGATTCCATCAATATCTTAGAGGACAACGCAAGTTTGGTCTGGGATAGGTCTGGGATTTGCCCACATCAGGCTCATACTTTCGCGATTTTCACATACTCGTTGAACAGATCCTGGGTTATTTTCTGGTTTGGATCGCATAGTAATGTGGTACCACACTGAAACAGTCGATTAAACCAGGTTTCCATTAATATTTTTGAGGATAACGCATGTTAGGTCTAGGTTAGGCCTGGGATTTTCACTCATCAGACTCATACTTTCGCATTCTTCTCATACTTGTTGAACGGATCCTGGGTTTTTGCTGGTTTGGATCACGTAGTAATGTGGGACCACACAGAGACAATCAATTAAACCTGGTCTTGATAAATATTTTAGAGGATAACGCATGTTAGGTCTGGGTTAGGTCTAGGATTTGCCCTCGTCAGGCTCATACTTTCGCATATTTCTCATACTTCATGGCTAGATCCTGGGCTATTTCTGGATTGTATCACGTAGTAATGTGGTACCACACAGAAACAGTCAATTAAACCTGGTTTCCATCAATATTTTAGAGGATAACGCAAGTTAGGTCTGGGATAGGTCTGGGTTTTTCCCTCATCAGGCTCATACTTTCGCGTTTTTCACATACTTGTTGAACAGATCCTGGGTTTTTTTCTGGATTGGGTCACGTAGTAGTGTGGTACCACACTGAAACAGTCGATTAAACCTGGTTTCGATCAATATTTTTGAGGATAACGCATGTTAGGACTAGGTTAGGCCTGGGATTTTCACTCATCAGACCCTTACTTTCGCATTCTTCACATACTTGTTGAACGGATCCTGGGTTTTTTCTGGTTTGGATCACGTAGTAATGTGGGACCACACGGAAGCAGTCAATTAAACCTGGTTTCGATCAATATATTAGAGATTAATTCATGTTAGGTCTAGGTTAGGTCTGGGATTTGCTCTCATCAGGCTCATTCTTTCGCATATTTCTCATACTTGATGGCTAGATCCTGGGCTTTTTCTGGATTGCATAACGTAGTAATGAAGTACAACACTGAAACAGTCAATTAAACCTGGATTCCATCAATATCTTAGAGGACAACGCAAGTTAGGTCTGGGATAGGTCTGGGATTTGCCCACATCAGGCTCATACTTTCGCGTTTTTCACATACTCGTTGAACAGATCCTGGGTTATTTTCTGGTTTGGATCGCATAGTAGTGTGGTACCACACTGAAACAGTCCATTAAACCTGGTTTGGATCAATATTTTAGAGGATAACGCATGTTAGGTCTAGGTTAGGTCTGGGATTTTCACTCATCAGACTCATACTTTCGCATTCTTCACATACTTGTTGAACGGATCCTGGGTTTTTTCTGGTTTGGATCACGTAGTAATGTGGTACCACACTGAAACAGTCGATTGAACCTGGTTTCGATCAGCATTTTAGAGGATAACGCAACATAAGTCTGGGATAGGTCTGGGATTTGACCTCATCAGACTCATACTTTCGCGTTTTTCACATACTTGTTGAAGAGATCCTGGGTTTTTTCTGGTTTGGATCGCATAGTAGTGTGGTACCACACTGAAACAGTCCATTAAACCTGGTTTGGATCAATATTTTAGAGGATAACGCATGTAAGGTCTAGGTTAGGTCTGGGATTTTCACTCATCAGACTCATACTTTCGCATTCTTCACATACTTGTTGAACGGATCCTGGGTTTTTTCTAGTTTGGATCACGTAGTAACGTGGGTCCACACTGAAACAATCAATTAAACCTGGTCTTGATAAATATTTTAGAGGATAACGCATGTTAGGTCTGGGATAGTTCTGGGATTTGCCCTCATCAGACTCATACTTTCGCACACTTCACATACTCATTGAACAGATCCTGGGTTTTTTCTGGTTTGGATCACGTAGTAGTGTGGTACCACACTGAAACAGTCCATTAAACCTGGTTTGGATCAATATTTTAGAGGATAACGCATGTTAGGTCTAGGTTAGGTCTGGGATTTTCACTCATCAGACTCATACTTTAGCATTCTTCACATACTTGTTGAACGGATCCTGGGTTTTTTCTGGTTTGGATCACGTAGTAATGTGGTACCACACTGAAACAGTCGATTGAACCTGGTTTCGATCAGCATTTTAGAGGATAACGCAACATAAGTCTGGGATAGGTCTGGGATTTGACCTCATCAGACTCATACTTTCGCGTTTTTCACATACTTGTTGAAGAGATCCTGGGTTTTTTCTGGTTTGGATCACGTAGTAGTGTGGTACCACACTGAAACAGTCCATTAAACCTGGTTTGGATCAATATTTTAGAGGATAACGCATGTTAGGTCTAGGTTAGGTCTGGGATTTTCACTGATCAGACTCATACTTTCGCATTCTTCACATACTCGTTGAACAGATCCTGGGTTTTTTCTGGTTTGGATCACGTAGTAATGTGGTATCACACTGAAACAGTCGATGAAACCTGGTTTCGATCAATATTTTGGAGGATAACGCAAGTTAAGTCTGGGATTGGTCTGGGATTTGACCTCATCAGACTCATACTTTCGCACACTTCACATACTCGTTGAACAGATCCTGGGTTATTTTCTGGTTTGGATCACATAGTAATGTGGTACCACACTGAAACAGTCGATTAAACCAGGTTTCGATCAATATTTTTGAGGATAACGCATGTTAGGTCTAGGTTAGGCCTGGGATTTTCACTCATCAGGCTCATACTTTCGCATTCTTCACATACTTGTTGAACGGATCCTGGGTTTTTTCTGGTTTGGATCACGTAGTAATGTGGTACCACACTGAAACAGTCGATTAAACCAGGTTTCGATCAATATTTTTGAGGATAACGCATGTTAGGTCTAGGTTAGGCCTGGGATTTTCACTCATCAGTCTCATACTTTCGCGTTCTTTTCATACTTGTTGAACGGATCCTGGGTTTTTGCTGGTTTGGATCACGTAGTAATGTGGGACCACACGGAAACTGTCAATTAAACCTGGTTTCGATCAATATATTAGAGAATAATTCATGTTAGGTCTAGGTTAGGTCTGGGATTTGCTCTCATCAGGCTCATTCTTTCGCATATTTCTCATACTTGATGGCTAGATCCTGGGCTTTTCCTGGATTGCATAACGTAGTAATGAAGTACAACATTGAAACAGTCAATTAAACCTGGATTCCATCAATATCTTAGAGGACAACGCAAGTTAGGTCTGGGATAGGTCTGGGATTTGCCCACATCAGGCTCATACATTCGCGTTTTTCACATACTCGTTGAACAGATCCTCGGTTATTTTCTGGTTTGGATAGCATAGTAATGTGGTACCACACTGAAACAGTCGATTAAACCAGGTTTCGATCAATATTTTTGAGGATAACGCATGTTAGGTCTAGGTTAGGCCTGGGATTTTCACTCATCAGACACTTACTTTCGCATTCTTCACATACTTGTTGAACGGATCCTGGGTTTTTGCTGGTTTGGATCACGTAGTAATGTGGGACCACACAGAAGCAATCAATTAAACCTGGTCTTGATAAATATTTTAGAGGATAACGCATGTTAGGTCTGGGTTAGGTCTAGGATTTGCCCTCGTCAGGCTCAAACTTTCGCATATTTCTCATACTTCATGGCTAGATCCTGGGCTATTTCTGGATTGTATCAGGTAGTAATGTGGTACCACACAGAAACAGTCAATTAAACCTGGTTTCGATCAATATTTTAGAGGATAACGCAAGTTAGGTCTGGGATAGGTCTGGGATTTTCCCTCATCAGGCTCATACTTTCGCGTTTTTCACATACTTGTTGAACAGATCCTGGGTTTTTTTCTGGATTGGGTGACGTAGTAGTGTGGTACCACACTGAAACAGTCGATTAAACCTGGTTTCGATCAATATTTTTGAGGATAACGCATGTTAGGTCTAGGTTAGGCCTGGGATTTTCACTCATCAGACACTTACTTTCGCATTCTTCACATACTTGTTGAACGGATCCTGGGTTTTTTCTGGTTTGGATCACGTAGTAATGTGGGACCACACGGAAACAGTCAATTAAACCTGGTTTCGATCAATATATTAGAGAATAATTCATGTTAGGACTAGGTTAGGTCTGGGATTTTCCCTCATCAGGCTCATACTTTCGCGTTTTTCACATATTTGTTGAACAGATCCTTGGTTTTTTTCTGGATTGGGTCACGTAGTAGTGTGGCACCACACTGAAACAGTCGATTAAACCTGGTTTCGATCAATATTTTTGAGGATAACGCAAGTTAGGTCTAGGTTAGGCCTGGGATTTTCACTCATCAGACTCTTACTTTCGCATTCTTCACATACTTGTTGAACGGATCCTGGGTTTTTTCTGGTTTGGATCACGTAGTAATGTGGTACCACACTGAAACAGTCAATTAAACCTGGTTTTGATCAATATTTTAGAGAATAATTCATGTTAGGTCTAGGTTAGGTCTGGGATTTGCTCTCATCAGGCTCATTCTTTCGCATATTTCTCATACTTGATGGCTAGATCCTGGGCTTTTTCTGGATTGCATAACGTAGTAATGACGTACAACACTGAAACAGTCAATTAAACCTGGATTCCATCAATATCTTAGAGGACAACGCAAGTTAGGTCTGGGATAGGTCTGGGATTTGCCCACATCAGGCTCATACATTCGCGTTTTTCACATACTCGTTGAACAGATCCTGGGTTATTTTCTGGTTTGGATCGCATAGTAGTGTGGTACCACACTGAAACAGTCCACTAAACCTGGTTTGGATCAATATTTTAGAGGATAACGCATGTTAGGTCTAGGTTAGGTCTGGGATTTTCACTCATCAGACTCATACTTTCGCATTCTTCACATACTTGTTGAACGGATCCTGGGTTTTTTCTGGTTTGGATCACGTAGTAATGTGGTACCACACTGAAACAGTCGATTGAACCTGGTTTCGATCAGCATTTTAGAGGATAACGCAACATAAGTCTGGGATAGGTCTGGGATTTGACCTCATCAGACTCATACTTTCGCGTTTTTCACATACTTGTTGAAGAGATCCTGGGTTTTTTCTGGTTTGGATCACGTAGTAGTGTGGTACCATACTGAAACAGTCCATTAAACCTGGTTTGGATCAATATTTTAGAGGATAACGCATGTAAGGTCTAGGTTAGGTCTGGGATTTTCACTCATCAGACTCATACTTTCGCATTCTTCACATACTTGTTGAACGGATCCTGGGTTTTTTCTAGTTTGGATCACGTAGTAACGTGGGTCCACACTGAAACAATCAATTAAACCTAGTCTTGATAAATATTTTAGAGGATAACGCATGTTAGGTCTGGGATAGTTCTGGGATTTGCCCTCATCAGACTCATACTTTCGCACACTTCACATACTCATTGAACAGATCCTGGGTTTTTTCTGGTTTGGATCACGTAGTAGTGTGGTACCACACTGAAACAGTCCATTAAACCTGGTTTGGATCAATATTTTAGAGGATAACGCATGTTAGGTCTAGGTTAGGTCTGGGATTTTCACTCATCAGACTCATACTTTAGCATTCTTCACATACTTGTTGAACGGATCCTGGGTTTTTTCTGGTTTGGATCACGTAGTAATGTGGTACCACACTGAAACAGTCGATTGAACCTGGTTTCGATCAGCATTTTAGAGGATAACGCAACATAAGTCTGGGATAGGTCTGGGATTTGACCTCATCAGACTCATACTTTCGCGTTTTTCACATACTTGTTGAAGAGATCCTGGGTTTTTTCTGGTTTGGATCACGTAGTAGTGTGGTACCACACTGAAACAGTCCATTAAACCTGGTTTGGATCAATATTTTAGAGGATAACGCATGTTAGGTCTAGGTTAGGTCTGGGATTTTCACTGATCAGACTCAAACTTTCGCATTCTTCACATACTCGTTGAACAGATCCTGGGTTTTTTCTGGTTTGGATCACGTAGTAATGTGGTATCACACTGAAACAGTCGATTAAACCAGGTTTCGATCAATATTTTTGAGGATAACGCATGTTAGGTCTAGGTTAGGCCTGGGATTTTCACTCATCAGTCTCATACTTTCGCGTTCTTCTCATACTTGTTGAACGGATCCTGGGTTTTTGCTGGTTTGGATCACGTAGTAATGTGGGACCACACGGAAACTGTCAATTAAACCTGGTTTCGATCAATATATTAGAGAATAATTCATGTTAGGTCTAGGTTAGGTCTGGGATTTGCTCTCATCAGGCTCATTCTTTCGCATATTTCTCATACTTGATGGCTAGATCCTGGGCTTTTTCTGGATTGCATAACGTAGTAATGAAGTACAACATTGAAACAGTCAATTAAACCTGGATTCCATCAATATCTTAGAGGACAACGCAAGTTAGGTCTGGGATAGGTCTGGGATTTGCCCACATCAGGCTCATACATTCGCGTTTTTCACATACTCGTTGAACAGATCCTCGGTTATTTTCTGGTTTGGATAGCATAGTAATGTGGTACCACACTGAAACAGTCGATTAAACCAGGTTTCGATCAATATTTTTGAGGATAACGCATGTTAGGTCTAGGTTAGGCCTGGGATTTTCACTCATCAGACACTTACTTTCGCATTCTTCACATACTTGTTGAACGGATCCTGGGTTTTTGCTGGTTTGGATCACGTAGTAATGTGGGACCACACAGAAGCAATCAATTAAACCTGGTCTTGATAAATATTTTAGAGGATAACGCATGTTAGGTCTGGGTTAGGTCTAGGATTTGCCCTCGTCAGGCTCAAACTTTCGCATATTTCTCATACTTCATGGCTAGATCCTGGGCTATTTCTGGATTGTATCACGTAGTAATGTGGTACCACACAGAAACAGTCAATTAAACCTGGTTTCGATCAATATTTTAGAGGATAACGCAAGTTAGGTCTGGGATAGGTATGGGATTTTCCCTCATCAGGCTCATACTTTCGCGTTTTTCACATACTTGTTGAACAGATCCTGGGTTCTTTTCTGGATTGGGTGACGTAGTAGTGTGGTACCACACTGAAACAGTCGATTAAACCTGGTTTCGATCAATATTTTTGAGGATAACGCATGTTAGGTCTAGGTTAGGCCTGGGATTTTCACTCATCAGACACTTACTTTCGCATTCTTCACATACTTGTTGAACGGATCCTGGGTTTTTTCTGGTTTGGATCACGTAGTAATGTGGGACCACACGGAAACAGTCAATTAAACCTGGTTTCGATCAATATATTAGAGAATAATTCATGTTAGGGCTAGGTTACGTCTGGGATTTGCTCTCATCAGGCTCATTCTTTCGCATATTTCTCATACTTGATGGCTAGATCCTGGGCTTTTTCTGGATTGCATAACGTAGTAATGAAGTACAACATTGAAACAGTCAATTAAACCTGGATTCCATCAATATCTTAGAGGACAACGCAAGTTAGGTCTGGGATAGGTCTGGGATTAGCCCACATCAGGCTCATACTTTCGCGTTTTTCACATACTCGTTGAACAGATCCTGGGTTATTTTCTGGTTTGGATCGCATAGTAATGTGTTACCACACTGAAACAGTCGATTAAACCAGGTTTCGATCAATATTTTTGAGGATAACGCATGTTAGGTCTAGGTTAGGCCTGGGATTTTCACTCATCAGTCTCATACTTTCGCATTCTTCTCATACTTGTTGAACGGATCCTGGGTTTTTGCTGGTTTGGATCACGTAGTAATGTGGGACCACACGGAAACAGTCAATTAAACCTGGTTTCGATCAATATGTTAGAGAATAATTCATGTTAGGTCTAGGTTAGGTCTGGGATTTGCTCTCATCAGGCTCATTCTTTCGCATATTTCTCATACTTGATGGCTAGATCCTGGGCTTTTTCTGGATTGCATCACGTAGTAATGAAGTACAACACTGAAACAGTCAATTAAACCTGGTTACCATCAATATCTTAGAGGACAACGCAAGTTAGGTCTGGGAAAGGTCTGGGATTTGCCCACATCAGACTCATACTTTCGCGTTTTTCACATACTTGTTGAAGAGATCCTGGGTTTTTTCTGGTTTGGATCACGTAGTAGTGTGGTACCACACTGAAACAGTCCATTAAACCTGGTTTGGATCAACATTTTAGAGGATAACGCATGTTAGGTCTAGGTTAGATCTGGGATTTTCACTCATCAGACTCATACTTTCGCATTCTTCACATACTTGTTGAACGGATCCTGTGTTTTTTCTGGTTTGGATCACGTAGTAAAGTGGTACCACACTGAAACAGTCAATTAAACCTGGTTTTGATCAATATCTTAGAGAAAAATTCATGTTAGGTCTAGGTTAGGTCTGGGATTTGCCGTCATCAGGCTCATACTTTCGCATATTTCTCATACTTCATGGCTGGATCCTGGCCTATTTCTGGATTGGATCATGTAGTAATGTGGTACCACACTGAAACAGTCAATTAAACCTGGTTTGGATCAATATTTTTAGAGGATAACGCATGTTAGGTCTAGGTTAGCCCTGGGATTTTCACTCATCAGACTCATACTTTCGCATTCTTCACATACTTGTTGAACGGATCCTGGGTTTTTTATGGTTTGGTTCACGTAGTAATGTGGTACCACACTGAAACATTCAATTAAACCTGATCTTGATAAATATTTCAGAGTATAACGCATGTTAGGTCTGGGTTAGCTCTAGGATTTGCCCTCATCAGGCTCATACTTTCGCATATTTCTCATACTTCATGGCTAGATCCTGGGCTGTTTCTGGATCGTATCACGTAGTAATGTGGTACCACGCTGAAACAGTCAATTAAACCTGGTTTCGATCAATATTTTAGAGGATAACGCAAGTTAGGTCTGGCATAGGTCTGGGATTCGCCCTCTTCAGACTCATACTTTCGCATATTTCTCATACTAGATGGCTAGTTCCTGGGCTTTTTCTGGATTGCATCACGTAGTAATGAAGTACAACACTGAAACACTCAATTAAACCTGGTTTCGATCAATATTATTGAGGATAACGCATGTTAGGTCTAGGTTAGGCCTGGGATTTTCACTCATCAGACTCATACTTTCGCATTCTTCACATACTTGTTGAACGGATCCTGGGTTTTTTCTGGTTTGGATCACGTAGTAATGTAGGACCACACTGAAACAGTCAATTAAACCTGGTTTGGATCAATATTTTAGAGAATAATTCATGTTAGGTCTAGGTTAGGTCTGGGATTTGCTCTCATCAGGCTCATTCTTTCGCATATTTCTCATACTTGATGGCTAGATCCTGGGCTTTTTCTGGATTGCATCTCGTAGTAATGAAGTGCAACACTGAAACAGTCAATTAAACCTGGTTTCCATCAATATCTTAGAGGACAACGCAAGTTAGGTCTGGGATAGGTCTGGGACTTGCCCTCATCACGCTCATACTTTCGCGTTTTTGACATACTTGTTGAACAGATCCTGGGTTTTTTCTGGTTTGGATCACGTAGTAGTGTGGTACCACACTGAAACAGTCCATTAAACCAGGTTTGGATCAATATTTTTGAGGATAACGCATGTTAGGTCTAGGTTAGGTCGGGGATTTTCACTCATCAGACTCATACTTTGGCATTCTTCACATACTTGTTGAACGGATCCTGGGTTTTTTCTGGTATGGATCACGTAGTAATGTGGTACCACACTGAAACAGTCGATTGAACCTGGTTTCGATCAGTATTTTAGACGATAACGCAACATAAGTCTGGGATAGGTCTGGGATTTGACCTCATCAGACTCATACTTTCGCGTTTTTCACATACTTGTTGGAGAGATCCTGGGTTTTTTCTGGTTTGGATCTCGTAGTAGTGTGGTACCACACTGAAAAAGTCCATTAAACCTGGTTTGGATCAATATTTTAGAGGATAACGCATGTTAGGTCTAGGTTAGGTCGGGGATTTTCACTCATCAGACTCATACTTTCGCATTCTTCACATACTCGTTGAACAGATCCTGGGTTTTTTCTGGTTTGGATCACGTAGTAATATGGTATCACACTGAAACAGTCGATGAAACCTGGTTTCGATCAATATTTTGGAGGATAACGCAAGTTAAGTCTGGGATTGGTCTGGGATTTGACCTCATCAGACTCATACTTTCGCACACTTCACATACTCGTTGAACAGATCCTGGGTTATTTTCTGGTTTGGATCACATAGTAATGTGGTACCACACTGAAACAGTCGATTAAACCAGGTTTCGATCAATATTTTTGAGGATAACGCATGTTAGGTCTAGGTTAGGCCTGGGATTTTCACTCATCAGGCTCATACTTTCGCATTCTTCACATACTTGTTGAACGGATCCTGGGCTTTTTCTGGTTTGGATCACGTAGTAATGTGGTACCACACTGAAACAGTCGATTGAACCTGGTTTCGATCAGTATTTTAGAGGATAACGCAACATAAGTCTGGGATAGGTCTGGGATTTGACCTCATCAGACTCATACTTTCGCTGTTTTCACATACTTGTTGAAGAGATCCTGGGTTTTTTCTGGTTTGGATCGCATAGTAATGTGTTACCACACTGAAACAGTCGATTAAACCAGGTTTCGATCAATATTCTTGAGGATAACGCATGTTAGGTCTAGGTTAGGCCTGGGATTTTCACTCATCAGTCTCATACTTTCGCATTCTTCTCATACTTGTTGAACGGATCCTGGGTTTTTGCTGGTTTGGATCACGTAGTAATGTGGGACCACACTGAAACAGTCAATTAAACCTGGTTTCGATCAATATATTAGAGAATAATTCATGTTAGGTCGAGGTTAGGTCTGGGATTTGCTCTCATCAGGCTCATTCTTTCGCATATTGCTCATACTTGATGGCTAGATCCTGGGCTTTTTCTGGATTGCATCACGTAGTAATGAAGTACAACACTGAAACAGTCAATTAAACCTGGTTACCATCAATAACTTAGAGGACAACGCAAGTTAGGTCTGGGATAGGTCTGGGATTTGCCCACATCAGACTCATACTTTCGCGTTTTTCACATACTTGTTGAAGAGATCCTGGGTTTTTTCTGTTTTGGATCACGTAGTAGTGTGGTACCACATTGAAACAGTCCATTAAACCTCGTTTGGATCAACATTTTAGAGGATAACGCATGTTAGGTCTAGGTTAGGTCTGGGATTTTCACTCATCAGACTCATACTTTCGCATTCTTCACATACTTGTTGAACGGATCCTGTGTTTTTTCTGGTTTGGATCACGTAGTAATGTGGTACCACACTGAAACAGTCAATTAAACCTGGTTTTGATCAATATCTTAGAGAATAATCCATGTTAGGTCTAGGTTAGGTCTGGGATTTGCCGTCATCAGGCTCATACTTTCGTATATTTCTCATACTTCATGGCTGGATCCTGGGCTATTTCTGGAATGGATCATGTAGTAATGTGGTACCACACTGAAACAGTCAATTAAACCTGGTTTGGATCAATATTTTTAGAGGATAACGCATGTTAGGTCTAGGTTAGCCCTGGGATTTTCACTCATCAGACTCATACTTTCGCATTCTTCACATACTTGTTGAACGGATCCTGGGTTTTTTCTGGTTTGGTTCACGTAGTAATGTGGTACCACACTGAAACATTCAATTAAACCTGATCTTGATAAATATTTCAGAGTATAACGCATGTTAGGTCTGGGTTAGGTCTAGGATTTGCCCTCATCAGGCTCATACTTTCGCATATTTCTCATACTTCATGGCTAGATCCTGGGCTGTTTCTGGATTGTATAACGTAGTAATGTGGTACCACGCTGAAACAGTCAATTAAACCTGGTTTCGATCAATATTTTAGAGGATAACGCAAGTTAGGTCTGGCATAGGTCTGGGATTCGCCCTCATCAGACTCATACTTTCGCGTTTTTCACATACTTGTTGAACTGATCCTGGGCTTTTTCTGGTTTGGATCACGTAGTAATGTGGTAACACACTGAAACAGTCAATTAAACCTGGTTTCGATCAATATTTTAGAGAATAATTCATGTTAGGTCTGGGATTTGCTCTCATCAGGCTCATACTTTCGCATATTTCTCATACTAGATGGCTAGTTCCTGGGCTTTTTCTGGATTGCATCACGTAGTAATGAAGTACAACACTGAAACACTCAATTAAACCTGGTTTCGATCAATATTATTGAGGATAACGCATGTTAGGTCTAGGTTAGGCCTGGGATTTTCACTCATCAGACTCATACTTTCGCATTCTTCACATACTTGTTGAACGGATCCTGGGTTTTTTCTGGTTTGGATCACGTAGTAATGTGGGACCACACTGAAACAGTCAATTAAACCTGGTTTCGATCAATATTTTAGAGAATAATTCATGTTAGGTCTAGGTTAGGTCTGGGATTTGCTCTCATCAGGCTCATTCTTTCGCATATTTCTCATACTTGATGGCAAGATCCTGGGCTTTTTCTGGATTGCATCTCGTAGTAATGAAGTGCAACACTGGAACAGTCAATTAAACCTGGTTTCCATCAATATCTTAGAGGACAACGCAAGTTAGGTCTGGGATAGGTCTGGGACTTGCCCTCATCACGCTCATACTTTCGCGTTTTTGACATACTTGTTGAACAGATCCTGGGTTTTTTCTGGTTTGGATCACGTAGTAGTGTGGTACCACACTGAAACAGTCCATTAAACCAGGTTTGGATCTATATTTTAGAGGATAACGCATGTTAGGTCTAGGTTAGGTCGGGGATTTTCACTCATCAGACTCATACTTTCGCATTCTTCACATACTTGTTGAACGGATCCTGTGTTTTTTCTGGTTTGGATCACGTAGTAAAGTGGTACCACACTGAAACAGTCAATTAAACCTGGTTTTGATCAATATCTTAGAGAATAATTCATGTTAGGTCTAGGTTAGGTCTGGGATTTGCTCTCATCAGGCTCATTCTTTCGCATATTTCTCATACTTGATGGCTAGATCCTGGGCTTTTTCTGGATTGCATAACGTAGTAATGAAGTACAACATTGAAACAGTCAATTAAACCTGGATTCCATCAATATCTTAGAGGACAACGCAAGTTAGGTCTGGGATTGTTCTGGGATTTGCCCACATCAGGCTCATACATTCGCGTTTTTCACATACTCGTTGAACAGATCCTCGGTTATTTTCTGGTTTGGATAGCATAGTAATGTGGTACCACACTGAAACAGTCGATTAAACCAGGTTTCGATCAATATTTTTGAGGATAACGCATGTTAGGTCTAGGTTAGGCCTGGGATTTTCACTCATCAGACACTTACTTTCGCATTCTTCACATACTTGTTGAACGGATCCTGGGTTTTTTCTGGTTTGGATCACGTAGTAATGTGGGACCACACGGAAACAGTCGATTAAACCAGGTTTCGATCAATATTTTTGAGGATAACGCATGTTAGGTCTAGGTTAGGCCTGGGATTTTCACTCATCAGACTCATACTTTCGCATTCTTCTCATACTTGTTGGGCGGATCCTGGGTTTTTGCTGGTTTGGATCACGTAGTAATGTGGGACCACACAGAAGCAATCAATTAAACCTGGTCTTGATAAATATTTTAGAGGATAACGCATGTTAGGTCTGGGTTAGGTCTAGGATTTGCCCTCGTCAGGCTCAAACTTTCGCATATTTCTCATACTTCATGGCTAGATCCTGGGCTATTTCTGGATTGTATCACGTAGTAATGTGGTACCACACAGAAACAGTCAATTAAACCTGGTTTCGATCAATATTTTAGAGGATAACGCAAGTTAGGTCTGGGATAGGTCTGGGATTTTCCCTCATCAGGCTCATACTTTCGCGTTTTTCACATACTTGTTGAACAGATCCTGGGTTTTTTTCTGGATTGGGTGACGTAGTAGTGTGGTACCACACTGAAACAGTCGATTAAACCTGGTTTCGATCAATATTTTTGAGGATAACGCATGTTAGGTCTAGGTTAGGCCTGGGATTTTCACTCATCAGACACTTACTTTCGCATTCTTCACATACTTGTTGAACGGATCCTGGGTTTTTTCTGGTTTGGATCACGTAGTAATGTGGGACCACACGGAAACAGTCAATTAAACCTGGTTTCGATCAATATTTTTGAGGATAACGCATGTTAGGTCTAGGTTAGGCCTGGGATTTTCACTCATCAGTCTCATACTTTCGCATTCTTCTCATAATTGTTGAACGGATCCTGGGTTTTTGCTGGTTTGGATCACGTTGTAATGTGGGACCACACGGAAACAGTCAATTAAACCTGGTTTCGATCAATACATTAGAGAATAATTCATGTTAGGTCTAGGTTAGGTCTGGGGTTTGCTCTCATCAGGCTCATTCTTTCGCATATTTCTCATACTTGATGGCTAGATCCTGGGCTTTTTCTGGATTGCATCACGTAGTAATGAAGTACAACACTGAAACAGTCAATTAAACCTGGTTACCATCAATATCTTAGAGGACAACGCAAGTTAGGTCTGGGATAGGTCTGGGATTTGCCCACATCAGACTCATACTTTCGCGTTTTTCACATACTTGTTGAAGAGATCCTGGGTTTTTTCTGGTTTGGATCACGTAGTAGTGTGGTACCACACTGAAACAGTCCATTAAACCTGGTTTGGATCAACATTTTAGAGGATAACGCATGTTAGGTCTAGGTTAGGTCTGGGATTTTCACTCATCAGACTCATACTTTCGCATTCTTCACATACTTGTTGAACGGATCCTGTGTTTTTTCTGGTTTGGATCACGTAGTAAAGTGGTACCACACTGAAACAGTCAATTAAACCTGGTTTTGATCAATATCTTAGAGAATAATTCATGTTAGGTCTAGGTTAGGTCTGGGATTTCACTCATCAGACTCATACTTTCGCATTCTTCACATACTTGTTGAACGGATCCTGGGTTCTTTCTGGTTTGGTTCACGTAGTAATGTGGTACCACACTGAAACATTCAATTAAACCTGATCTTGATAAATATTTCAGAGTATAACGCATGTTAGGTCTGGGTTAGCTCTAGGATTTGCCCTCATCAGGCTCATACTTTCGCATATTTCTCATACTTCATGGCTAGATCCTGGGCTGTTTCTGGATTGTATCACGTAGTAATGTGGTACCACGCTGAAACAGTCAATTAAACCTGGTTTCGATCAATATTTTAGAGGATAACGCAAGTTAGGTCTGGCATAGGTCTGGGATTCGCCCTCTTCAGACTCATACTTTCGCATATTTCTCATACTAGATGGCTAGTTCCTGGGCTTTTTCTGGATTGCATCACGTAGTAATGAAGTACAACACTGAAACACTCAATTAAACCTGGTTTCGATCAATATTATTGAGGATAACGCATGTTAGGTCTAGGTTAGGCCTGGGATTTTCACTCATCAGACTCATACTTTCGCATTCTTCACATACTTGTTGAACGGATCCTGGGTTTTTTCTGGTTTGGATCACGTAGTAATGTAGGACCACACTGAAACAGTCAATTAAACCTGGTTTGGATCAATATTTTAGAGAATAATTCATGTTAGGTCTAGGTTAGGTCTGGGATTTGCTCTCATCAGGCTCATTCTTTCGCAAATTTCTCATACTTGATGGCTAGATCCTGGGCTTTTTCTGGATTGCATCTCGTAGTAATGAAGTGCAACACTGAAACAGTCAATTAAACCTGGTTTCCATCAATATCTTAGAGGACAACGCAAGTTAGGTCTGGGATAGGTCTGGGACTTGCCCTCATCACGCTCATACTTTCGCGTTTTTGACATACTAGTTGAACAGATCCTGGGTTTTTTCTGGTTTGGATCACGTAGTAGTGTGGTACCACACTGAAACAGTCCATTAAACCAGGTTTGGATCAATATTTTTGAGGATAACGCATGTTAGGTCTAGGTTAGGTCGGGGATTTTCACTCATCAGACTCATACTTTGGCATTCTTCACATACTTGTTGAACGGATCCTGGGTTTTTTCTGGTATGGATCACGTAGTAATGTGGTACCACACTGAAACAGTCGATTGAACCTGGTTTCGATCAGTATTTTAGACGATAACGCAACATAAGTCTGGGATAGGTCTGGGATTTGACCTCATCAGACTCATACTTTCGCGTTTTTCACATACTTGTTGGAGAGATCCTGGGTTTTTTCTGGTTTGGATCTCGTAGTAGTGTGGTACCACACTGAAAAAGTCCATTAAACCTGGTTTGGATCAATATTTTAGAGGATAACGCATGTTAGGTCTGGGATTTTCACTCATCAGACTCATACTTTCGCATTCTTCACATACTCGTTGAACAGATCCTGGGTTTTTTCTGGTTTGGATCACGTAGTAATGTGGTATCACACTGAAACAGTCGATTAAACCAGGTTTCGATCAATATTTTTGAGGATAACGCATGTTAGGTCTAGGTTAGGCCTGGGATTTTCACTCATCAGGCTCATACTTTCGCATTCTTCACATACTTGTTGAACGGATCCTGGGTTTTTTCTGGTTTGGATCACGTAGTAATGTGGTATCACACTGAAACAGTCGATTGAACCTGGTTTCGATCAGTATTTTAGAGGATAACGCAACATAAGTCTGGGATAGGTCTGGGATTTGACCTCATCAGACTCATACTTTCGCTGTTTTCACATACTTGTTGAAGAGATCCTGGGTTTTTTCTGGTTTGGACCGCATAGTAATGTGTTACCACACTGAAACAGTCGATTAAACCAGGTTTCGATCAATATTTTTGAGGATAACGCATGTTAGGTCTAGGTTAGGCCTGGGATTTTCACTCATCAGTCTCATACTTTCGCATTCTTCTCATACTTGTTGAACGGATCCTGGGTTTTTGCTGGTTTGGATCACGTAGTAATGTGGGACCACACTGAAACAGTCAATTAAACCTGGTTTCGATCAATATATTAGAGAATAATTCATGTTAGGTCGAGGTTAGGTCTGGGATTTGCTCTCATCAGGCTCATTCTTTCGCATATTGCTCATACTTGATGGCCAGATCCTGGGCTTTTTCTGGATTGCATCACGTAGTAATGAAGTACAACACTGAAACAGTCAATTAATCCTGGTTACCATCAATATCTTAGAGGACAACGCAAGTTAGGTCTGGGATAGGTCTGGGATTTGCCCACATCAGACTCATACTTTCGCGTTTTTCACATACTTGTTGAAGAGATCCTGGGTTTTTTCTGGTTTGGATCACGTAGTAGTGTGGTACCACATTGAAACAGTCCATTAAACCTGGTTTGGATCAACATTTTAGAGGATAACGCATGTTAGGTCTAGGTTAGGTCTGGGATTTTCACTCATCAGACTCATACTTTCGCATTCTTCACATACTTGTTGAACGGATCCTGTGTTTTTTCTGGTTTGGATCACGTAGTAATGTGGTACCACACTGAAACAGTCAATTAAACCTGGTTTTGATCAATATCTTAGAGAATAATCCATGTTAGGTCTAGGTTAGGTCTGGGATTTGCCGTCATCAGGCTCATACTTTCGTATATTTCTCATACTTCATGGCTGGATCCTGGGCTATTTCTGGAATGGATCATGAAGTAATGTGGTACCACACTGAAACAGTCAATTAAACCTGGTTTGGATCAATATTTTTAGAGGATAACGCATGTTAGGTCTAGGTTAGCCCTGGGATTTTCACTCATCAGACTCATACTTTCGCATTCTTCACATACTTGTTGAACGGATCCTGGGTTTTTTCTGGTTTGGTTCACGTAGTAATGTGGTACCACACTGAAACATTCAATTAAACCTGATCTTGATAAATATTTCAGAGTATAACGCATGTTAGGTCTGGGTTAGGTCTAGGATTTGCCCTCATCAGGCTCATACTTTCGCATATTTCTCATACTTCATGGCTAGATCCTGGGCTGTTTCTGGATTGTATCACGTAGTAATGTGGTACCACGCTGAAACAGTCAATTAAACCTGGTTTCGATCAATATTTTAGAGGATAACGCAAGTTAGGTCTGGCATAGGTCTGGGATTCGCCCTCATCAGACTCATACTTTCGCGTTTTTGACATACTTGTTGAACAGATCCTGGGTTTTTTCTGGTTTGGATCACGTAGTAGTGTGGTACCACACTGAAACAGTCAATTAAACCTGGTTTTGATCAATATCTTAGAGAATAATTCATGTTAGGTCTAGGTTAGGTCTGGGATTTGCTCTCATCAGGCTCATTCTTTCGCATATTTCTCATACTTGATGGCTAGATCCTGGGCTTTTTCTGGATTGCATAACGTAGTAATGAAGTACAACATTGAAACAGTCAATTAAACCTGGATTCCATCAATATCTTAGAGGACAACGCAAGTTAGGTCTGGGATTGTTCTGGGATTTGCCCACATCAGGCTCATACATTCGCGTTTTTCACATACTCGTTGAACAGATCCTCGGTTATTTTCTGGTTTGGATAGCATAGTAATGTGGTACCACACTGAAACAGTCGATTAAACCAGGTTTCGATCAATATTTTTGAGGATAACGCATGTTAGGTCTAGGTTAGGCCTGGGATTTTCACTCATCAGACACTTACTTTCGCATTCTTCACATACTTGTTGAACGGATCCTGGGTTTTTTCTGGTTTGGATCACGTAGTAATGTGGGACCACACGGAAACAGTCGATTAAACCAGGTTTCGATCAATATTTTTGAGGATAACGCATGTTAGGTCTAGGTTAGGCCTGGGATTTTCACTCATCAGACTCATACTTTCGCATTCTTCTCATACTTGTTGAACGGATCCTGGGTTTTTGCTGGTTTGGATCACGTAGTAATGTGGGACCACACAGAAGCAATCAATTAAACCTGGTCTTGATAAATATTTTAGAGGATAACGCATGTTAGGTCTGGGTTAGGTCTAGGATTTGCCCTCGTCTGGCTCAAACTTTCGCATATTTCTCATACTTCATGGCTAGATCCTGGGCTATTTCTGGATTGTATCACGTAGTAATGTGGTACCACACAGAAACAGTCAATTAAACCTGGTTTCGATCAATATTTTAGAGGATAACGCAAGTTAGATCTGGGATAGGTCTGGGATTTTCCCTCATCAGGCTCATACTTTCGCGTTTTTCACATACTTGTTGAACAGATCCTGGGTTTTTTTCTGGATTGGGTGACGTAGTAGTGTGGTACCACACTGAAACAGTCGATTAAACCTGGTTTCGATCAATATTTTTGAGGATAACGCATGTTAGGTCTAGGTTAGGCCTGGGATTTTCACTCATCAGACACTTACTTTCGCATTCTTCACATACTTGTTGAACGGATCCTGGGTTTTTTCTGGTTTGGATCACGTAGTAATGTGGGACCACACGGAAACAGTCAATTAAACCTGGTTTCGATCAATATATTAGAGAATAATTCATGTTAGGACTAGGTTAGGTCTGGGATTTGCTCTCATCAGGCTCATTCTTTCGCATATTTCTCATACTTGATGGCTAGATCCTGGGCTTTTTCTGGATTGCATAACGTAGTAATGAAGTACAACACTGAAACAGTCAATTAAACCTGGATTCCATCAATATCTTAGAGGACAACGCAAGTTAGGTCTGGGATAGGTCTGGGATTTGCCCACATCAGGCTCATACTTTCGCGTTTTTCACATACTCGTTGAACAGATCCTGGGTTATTTTCTGGTTTGGATCGCATAGTAATGTGTTACCACACTGAAACAGTCGATTAAACCAGGTTTCGATCAATATTTTTGAGGATAACGCATGTTAGGTCTAGGTTAGGCCTGGGATTTTCACTCATCAGTCTCATACTTTCGCATTCTTCTCATAATTGTTGAACGGATCCTGGGTTTTTGCTGGTTTGGATCACGTTGTAATGTGGGACCACACGGAAACAGTCAATTAAACCTGGTTTCGATCAATACATTAGAGAATAATTCATGTTAGGTCTAGGTTAGGTCTGGGGTTTGCTCTCATCAGGCTCATTCTTTCGCATATTTCTCATACTTGATGGCTAGATCCTGGGCTTTTTCTGGATTGCATCACGTAGTAATGAAGTACAACACTGAAACAGTCAATTAAACCTGGTTACCATCAATATCTTAGAGGACAACGCAAGTTAGGTCTGGGATAGGTCTGGGATTTGCCCACATCAGACTCATACTTTCGCGTTTTTCACATACTTGTTGAAGAGATCCTGGGTTTTTTCTGGTTTGGATCACGTAGTAGTGTGGTGCCACACTGAAACAGTCCATTAAACCTGGTTTGGATCAACATTTTAGAGGATAACGCATGTTAGGTCTAGGTTAGGTCTGGGATTTTCACTCATCAGACTCATACTTTCGCATTCTTCACATACTTGTTGAACGGATCCTGTGTTTTTTCTGGTTTGGATCACGTAGTAAAGTGGTACCACACTGAAACAGTCAATTAAACCTGGTTTTGATCAATATCTTAGAGAATAATTCATGTTAGGTCTGGGTTAGCTCTAGGATTTGCCCTCATCAGGCTCATACTTTCGCATATTTCTCATACTTCATGGCTAGATCCTGGGCTGTTTCTGGATTGTATCACGTAGTAATGTGGTACCACGCTGAAACAGTCAATTAAACCTGGTTTCGATCAATATTTTAGAGGATAACGCAAGTTAGGTCTGGCATAGGTCTGGGATTCGCCCTCTTCAGACTCATACTTTCGCATATTTCTCATACTAGATGGCTAGTTCCTGGGCTTTTTCTGGATTGCATCACGTAGTAATGAAGTACAACACTGAAACACTCAATTAAACCTGGTTTCGATCAATATTATTGAGGATAACGCATGTTAGGTCTAGGTTAGGCCTGGGATTTTCACTCATCAGACTCATACTTTCGCATTCTTCACATACTTGTTGAACGGATCCTGGGTTTTTTCTGGTTTGGATCACGTAGTAATGTAGGACCACACTGAAACAGTCAATTAAACCTGGTTTGGATCAATATTTTAGAGAATAATTCATGTTAGGTCTAGGTTAGGTCTGGGATTTGCTCTCATCAGGCTCATTCTTTCGCAAATTTCTCATACTTGATGGCTAGATCCTGGGCTTTTTCTGGATTGCATCTCGTAGTAATGAAGTGCAACACTGAAACAGTCAATTAAACCTGGTTTCCATCAATATCTTAGAGGACAACGCAAGTTAGGTCTGGGATAGGTCTGGGACTTGCCCTCATCACGCTCATACTTTCGCGTTTTTGACATACTAGTTGAACAGATCCTGGGTTTTTTCTGGTTTGGATCACGTAGTAGTGTGGTACCACACTGAAACAGTCCATTAAACCAGGTTTGGATCAATATTTTTGAGGATAACGCATGTTAGGTCTAGGTTAGGTCGGGGATTTTCACTCATCAGACTCATACTTTGGCATTCTTCACATACTTGTTGAACGGATCCTGGGTTTTTTCTGGTATGGATCACGTAGTAATGTGGTACCACACTGAAACAGTCGATTGAACCTGGTTTCGATCAGTATTTTAGACGATAACGCAACATAAGTCTGGGATAGGTCTGGGATTTGACCTCATCAGACTCATACTTTCGCGTTTTTCACATACTTGTTGGAGAGATCCTGGGTTTTTTCTGGTTTGGATCTCGTAGTAGTGTGGTACCACACTGAAAAAGTCCATTAAACCTGGTTTGGATCAATATTTTAGAGGATAACGCATGTTAGGTCTGGGATTTTCACTCATCAGACTCATACTTTCGCATTCTTCACATACTCGTTGAACAGATCCTGGGTTTTTTCTGGTTTGGATCACGTAGTAATGTGGTATCACACTGAAACAGTCGATTAAACCAGGTTTCGATCAATATTTTTGAGGATAACGCATGTTAGGTCTAGGTTAGGCCTGGGATTTTCACTCATCAGGCTCATACTTTCGCATTCTTCACATACTTGTTGAACGGATCCTGGGTTTTTTCTGGTTTGGATCACGTAGTAATGTGGTATCACACTGAAACAGTCGATTGAACCTGGTTTCGATCAGTATTTTAGAGGATAACGCAACATAAGTCTGGGATAGGTCTGGGATTTGACCTCATCAGACTCATACTTTCGCTGTTTTCACATACTTGTTGAAGAGATCCTGGGTTTTTTCTGGTTTGGACCGCATAGTAATGTGTTACCACACTGAAACAGTCGATTAAACCAGGTTTCGATCAATATTTTTGAGGATAACGCATGTTAGGTCTAGGTTAGGCCTGGGATTTTCACTCATCAGTCTCATACTTTCGCATTCTTCTCATACTTGTTGAACGGATCCTGGGTTTTTGCTGGTTTGGATCACGTAGTAATGTGGGACCACACTGAAACAGTCAATTAAACCTGGTTTCGATCAATATATTAGAGAATAATTCATGTTAGGTCGAGGTTAGGTCTTGGATTTGCTCTCATCAGGCTCATTCTTTCGCATATTGCTCATACTTGATGGCCAGATCCTGGGCTTTTTCTGGATTGCATCACGTAGTAATGAAGTACAACACTGAAACAGTCAATTAATCCTGGTTACCATCAATATCTTAGAGGACAACGCAAGTTAGGTCTGGGATAGGTCTGGGATTTGCCCACATCAGACTCATACTTTCGCGTTTTTCACATACTTGTTGAAGAGATCCTGGGTTTTTTCTGGTTTGGATCACGTAGTAGTGTGGTACCACATTGAAACAGTCCATTAAACCTGGTTTGGATCAACATTTTAGAGGATAACGCATGTTAGGTCTAGGTTAGGTCTGGGATTTTCACTCATCAGACTCATACTTTCGCATTCTTCACATACTTGTTGAACGGATCCTGTGTTTTTTCTGGTTTGGATCACGTAGTAATGTGGTACCACACTGAAACAGTCAATTAAACCTGGTTTTGATCAATATCTTAGAGAATAATCCATGTTAGGTCTAGGTTAGGTCTGGGATTTGCCGTCATCAGGCTCATACTTTCGTATATTTCTCATACTTCATGGCTGGATCCTGGGCTATTTCTGGAATGGATCATGTAGTAATGTGGTACCACACTGAAACAGTCAATTAAACCTGGTTTGGATCAATATTTTTAGAGGATAACGCATGTTAGGTCTAGGTTAGCCCTGGGATTTTCACTCATCAGACTCATACTTTCGCATTCTTCACATACTTGTTGAACGGATCCTGGGTTTTTTCTGGTTTGGTTCACGTAGTAATGTGGTACCACACTGAAACATTCAATTAAACCTGATTTTGATAAATATTTCAGAGTATAACGCATGTTAGGTCTGGGTTAGGTCTAGGATTTGCCCTCATCAGGCTCATACTTTCGCATATTTCTCATACTTCATGGCTAGATCCTGGGCTGTTTCTGGATTGTATCACGTAGTAATGTGGTACCACGCTGAAACAGTCAATTAAACCTGGTTTCGATCAATATTTTAGAGGATAACGCAAGTTAGGTCTGGCATAGGTCTGGGATTCGCCCTCATCAGACTCATACTTTCGCGTTTTTGACATACTTGTTGAACAGATCCTGGGTTTTTTCTGGTTTGGATCACGTAGTAGTGTGGTACCACACTGAAACAGTCAATTAAACCTGGTTTTGATCAATATCTTAGAGAATAATTCATGTTAGGTCTAGGTTAGGTCTGGGATTTGCTCTCATCAGGCTCATTCTTTCGCATATTTCTCATACTTGATGGCTAGATCCTGGGCTTTTTCTGGATTGCATAACGTAGTAATGAAGTACAACATTGAAACAGTCAATTAAACCTGGATTCCATCAATATCTTAGAGGACAACGCAAGTTAGGTCTGGGATTGTTCTGGGATTTGCCCACATCAGGCTCATACATTCGCGTTTTTCACATACTCGTTGAACAGATCCTCGGTTATTTTCTGGTTTGGATAGCATAGTAATGTGGTACCACACTGAAACAGTCGATTAAACCAGGTTTCGATCAATATTTTTGAGGATAACGCATGTTAGGTCTAGGTTAGGCCTGGGATTTTCACTCATCAGACACTTACTTTCGCATTCTTCACATACTTGTTGAACGGATCCTGGGTTTTTTCTGGTTTGGATCACGTAGTAATGTGGGACCACACGGAAACAGTCGATTAAACCAGGTTTCGATCAATATTTTTGAGGATAACGCATGTTAGGTCTAGGTTAGGCCTGGGATTTTCACTCATCAGTCTCATACTTTCGCATTCTTCTCATAATTGTTGAACGGATCCTGGGTTTTTGCTGGTTTGGATCACGTAGTAATGTGGGACCACACGGAAACAGTCAATTAAACCTGGTTTCGATCAATACATTAGAGAATAATTCATGTTAGGTCTAGGTTAGGTCTGGGGTTTGCTCTCATCAGGCTCATTCTTTCGCATATTTCTCATACTTGATGGCTAGATCCTGGGCTTTTTCTGGATTGCATCACGTAGTAATGAAGTACAACACTGAAACAGTCAATTAAACCTGGTTACCATCAATATCTTAGAGGACAACGCAAGTTAGGTCTGGGATAGGTCTGGGATTTGCCCACATCAGACTCATACTTTCGCGTTTTTCACATACTTGTTGAAGAGATCCTGGGTTTTTGCTGGTTTGGATCACGTAGTAGTGTGGTGCCACACTGAAACAGTCCATTAAACCTGGTTTGGATCAACATTTTAGAGGATAACGCATGTTAGGTCTAGGTTAGGTCTGGGATTTTCACTCATCAGACTCATACTTTCGCATTCTTCACATACTTGTTGAACGGATCCTGTGTTTTTTCTGGTTTGGATCACGTAGTAAAGTGGTACCACACTGAAACAGTCAATTAAACCTGGTTTTGATCAATATCTTAGAGAATAATTCATGTTAGGTCTAGGTTAGGTCTGGGATTTGCCGTCACCAGGCTCATACTTTCGCATATTTCTCATACTTCATGGCTCGATCCTGGGCTATTTCTGGATTGGATCATGTAGTAATGTGGTACCACACTGAAACAGTCAATTAAACCTGGTTTGGATCAATATTTTTAGAGGATAACGCATGTTAGGTCTAGGTTAGGTCGGGGATTTTCACTCATCAGTCTCATACTTTCGCATTCTTCACATACTTGTTGAACGGATCCTGGGTTTTTTCTGGTTTGGATCACGTAGTAATGTGGGACCACACGGAAACAGTCGATTAAACCAGGTTTCGATCAATATTTTTGAGGATAACGCATGTTAGGTCTAGGTTAGGCCTGGGATTTTCACTCATCAGACACTTACTTTCGCATTCTTCTCATAATTGTTGAACGGATCCTGGGCTATTTCTGGATTGTATAACGTAGTAATGTGGTACCACGCTGAAACAGTCAATTAAACCTGGTTTCGATCAATATTTTAGAGGATAACGCAAGTTAGGTCTGGCATAGGTCTGGGATTCGCCCTCTTCAGACTCATACTTTCGCATATTTCTCATACTAGATGGCTAGTTCCTGGGCTTTTTCTGGATTGCATCACGTAGTAATGAAGTACAACACTGAAACACTCAATTAAACCTGGTTTCGATCAATATTATTGAGGATAACGCATGTTAGGTCTAGGTTAGGCCTGGGATTTTCACTCATCAGACTCATACTTTCGCATTCTTCACATACTTGTTGAACGGATCCTGTGTTTTTTCTGGTTTGGATCACGTAGTAATGTAGGACCACACTGAAACAGTCAATTAAACCTGGTTTGGATCAATATTTTAGAGAATAAGTCATGTTAGGTCTAGGTTATGTCTGGGATTTGCTCTCATCAGGCTCATTCTTTCGCATATTTCTCATAGTTGATGGCTAGATCCTGGGCTTTTTCTGGATTGCATCTCGTAGTAATGAAGTGCAACACTGAAACAGTCAATTAAACCTGGTTTCCATCAATATCTTAGAGGACAACGCAAGTTAGGTCTGGGATAGGTCTGGGACTTGCCCTCATCACGCTCATACTTTCGCGTTTTTGACATACTTGTTGAACAGATCCTGGGTTTTTTCTGGTTTGGATCACGTAGTAGTGTGGTACCACACTGAAAGAGTCCATTAAACCAGGTTTGGATCAATATTTTTGAGGATAACGCATGTTAGGTCTAGGTTAGGTCGGGGATTTTCACTCATCAGACTCATACTTTCGCATTCTTCACATACTTGTTGAACGGATCCTGTGTTTTTTCTGGTTTGGATCACGTAGTAATGTGGTACCACACTGAAACAGACAATTAAACCTGGTTTTGATCAATATCTTAGAGAATAATCCATGTTAGGTCTAGGTTAGGTCTGGGATTTGCCGTCATCAGGCTCATACTTTCGTATATTTCTCATACTTCATGGCTGGATCCTGGGCTATTTCTGGAATGGATCATGTAGTAATGTGGTACCACACTGAAACAGTCAATTAAACCTGGTTTGGATCAATATTTTTAGAGGATAACGCATGTTAAGTCTAGGTTAGCCCTGGGATTTTCACTCATCAGACTCATACTTTCGCATTCTTCACATACTTGTTGAACGGATCCTGGGTTTTTTCTGGTTTGGTTCACGTAGTAATGTGGTACCACACTGAAACATTCAATTAAACCTGATCTTGATAAATATTTCAGAGTATAACGCATGTTAGGTCTGGGTTAGGTCTAGGATTTGCCCTCATCAGGCTCATACTTTCGCATATTTCTCATACTTCATGGCTAGATCCTGGGCTGTTTCTGGATTGTATCACGTAGTAATGTGGTACCACGCTGAAAGAGTCAATTAAACCTGGTTTCGATCAATATTTTAGAGGATAACGCAAGTTAGGTCTGGCATAGGTCTGGGATTCGCCCTCATCAGACTCATACTTTCGCGTTTTTCACATACTTGTTGAACTGATCCTGGGCTTTTTCTGGTTTGTATCACGTAGTAATGTGGTAACACACTGAAACAGTCAATTAAACCTGGTTTCGATCAATATTTTAGAGAATAATTCATGTTAGGTCTAGGTTAGGTCTGGGATTTGCTCTCATCAGGCTCATACTTTCGCATATTTCTCATACTAGATGGCTAGTTCCTGGGCTTTTTCTGGATTGAGCACGTAGTAATGAAGTACAACACTGAAACACTCAATTAAACCTGGTTTCGATCAATATTATTGAGGATAACGCATGTTAGGTCTAGGTTAGGCCTGGGATTTTCACTCATCAGACTCATACTTTCGCATTCTTCACATACTTGTTGAACGGATCCTGGGTTTTTTCTGGTTTGGATCACGTAGTAATGTGGGACCACACTGAAACAGTCAATTAAACCTGGTTTCGATCAATATTTTAGAGAATAATTCATGTTAGGTCTAGGTTAGGTCTGGGATTTGCTCTCATCAGGCTCATTCTTTCGCATATTTCTCATACTTGATGGCAAGATCCTGGGCTTTTTCTGGATTGCATCTCCTAGTAATGAAGTGCAACACTGAAACAGTCAATTAAACCTGGTTTCCATCAATATCTTAGAGGACAACGCAAGTTAGGTCTGGGATAGGTCTGGGATTTTCACTCATCACGCTCATACTTTCGCGTTTTTGACATACTTGTTGAACAGATCCTGGGTTTTTTCTGGTTTGGATCACGTAGTAGTGTGGTACCACACTGAAACAGTCCATTAAACCAGGTTTGGATCAATATTTTAGAGGATAACGCATGTTAGGTCTAGGTTAGGTCGGGGATTTTCACTCATCAGACTCATACTTTCGCATTCTTCACATACTAATTGTACAGATCCTGGGTTTTATTCTGGTTTGGATCACGTAGTAATGTGGTACCACACTGAAACAGTCGATTAAACCTGGTTTCGTTCAATAATTTTGAGGGTAACGCATGTTAGGTCTAGGTTAGGCCTGGGGTTTTCCCTCATCAGACTCATACTTTCGCATTCTTCACATACTTGTTGAACGGATCCTGAGTTTTTTCTGGTTTGGATCACGTAGTAATGTGGTACCACACTGAAACAGTCGATTGAACCTGGTTTCGATCAGTATTTTAGAGGATAACGCAACATAAGTCTGGGATAGGTCTGGGATTTGACCTCATCAGACTCATACTTTCGCGTTTTTCACATACTTGTTGAAGAGATCCTGGGTTTTTTCTGGTTTGGATCACGTAGTAGTGTGGAACCACACTGAAACAGTCCATTAAACCTGGTTTGGATCAATATTTTAGAGGATAACGCATGTTAGGTCTAGGTTAGGTCTGGGATTTGCTCTCATCAGGCTCATACTTTCGCACACTTCACATACTCGTTGAACAGATCCTGGGTTTTTTCTGGTTTGGATCACATCGTAATGTGGTACCACACTGAAACAGTCGATGAAACCTGGTTTCGATCAATATTTTAGAGGATAACGCAAGTTAAGTCTGGGATTGGTCTGGGATTTGACCTCATCAGACTCATACTTTCGCACACTTCACATACTCGTTGAACAGATCCTGGGTTATTTTCTGGTTTGGATCACATAGTAATGTGGTACCACACTGAAACAGTCGATTAAACCAGGTTTCGATCAATATTTTAGAGGATAACGCATGTTAGGCCTAGGTTAGGCCTGGGATTTTCACTCATCACGCTCATACTTTCGCATTCTTCACATACTTGTTGAACGGATCCTGGGTTTTTTCTGGTTTGGATCACGTAGTAATGTGGTACCACACTGAAACAGTCGATTGAACCTGGTTTCGATCAGTATTTTATAGGATAACGCAACATAAGACTGGGATAGGTCTGGGATTTGACCTCATCAGACTCATACTTTCGCGTTTTTCACATACTTGTTGAAGAGATCCTGGGTTTTTTTCTGGATTGGGTCACGTAGTAATGAAGTACAACACTGAAACAGTCAATTAAACCTGGTTTCCATCAATATTTTAGAGGACATCGCATGTTAGGTCTAGGTTAGGCCTGGGATTTGCCCTCATCAGGGTCATACTTTCGCAGTTTTAACATACATGTTGACCTGATCGAGGGTTTTTTCTGCTTTTGATCACGTAGTAAAGTGGTACCACACTGAAACAGTCCATTAAACCTGGTTTGGATCAATATTTTAGAGGATAACGCATTGTAGGTCTGGGATAGGTCTGGGATTTGCCCTCATCAGGCTCATACTTTCGCGTTTTTCACATACTTGTTGAACAGATCCTGGGTTTTTTCTGGTTTGGATCACGTAGTAGTGTGGTACCACACTGAAACAGTCGATGAAACCTGGTTTCGATCAATATTTTAGAGTATAACTCATGTTAGGTCTAGGTTAGGCCTGGGATTTTCATTTATCTGACTCATATTTTCGCGTTTTTCACATACTTGTTGAACAGATCCTGGGTTTTTTCTGGTTTGGATCACGAAGTAGTGTGGTACCACACTGAAACAGTCCATTAAACCTGGTTTCGCTCAATATTTTAGAGGATAACGCATGTTAGGTCTAGGTTAGGTCTGGGATTTGCTCTCATCAGGCTCATTCTTTCGCATATTTCTCATACTTGATGTTTAGATCCTGGGCTTTTTCTGGATTGCATCACGTAGTAATGTAGTACCACACTGAAACAGTCAATGAAACCTGGTTTCCATCAATATTTTAGAGGACAACGCAAGTTAGGTCTAGGTAAGGCCTGAGATTTTCACTGATCAGACTCATACTTTCGCATCCTTCACATACTTGTTGAACGGATCCTGGGTTTTTTCTGGTTTGGATCACGTAGTAATGTGGTACCTCACTGAAACGGTCAATTAAACCTGGTTTCGATCAATATTTTGGAGGATAACGCATTGTAGGTCTCGGATAGGTCTGCGATTTGCCCTCATCAGACTCATACTTTCGCACACTTCACATACTCGTTGAACAGATCCTGGGTTTTTTCTGGTTTGGATCACGTAGTAATGTGGTACCACACTGAAACAGTCGATGAAACCTGGTTTCGATCAATATTTTAGAGGATAACGCAAGTTAAGTCTGGGATTGGTCTGGGATTTGACCTCATCAGACTCATACTTTCGCACACTTCACATACTCGTTGAACAGATCCTGGGTTATTTTCTGGTTTGGACCACATAGTAATGTGGTACCACACTGAAACAGTCGATTAAACCAGGTTTCGATCAATATTTTTGAGGATAACGCATGTTAGGTCTAGGTTAGGCCTGGGATTTTCACTCATCAGACTCATACTTTCGTATTCTTCACATACTTGTTGAACGGATCCTGGGTTTTTTCTGGTTTTGATCACGTAGTAATGTGGTACCACACTGAAACAGTCGATTAAACAGGGTTTCGATCAGTATTTTAGAGGATAACGCAACATAAGTCTGGGATAGGTCTGGGATTTTCACTCATCAGGCTCATACTTTCGCATTCTTCACATACTTGTTGAACGGATCCTGGGTTTTTTCTGGTTTGGATCACGTAGTAATGTGGGACCACACTGAAACAGTCAATTAAACCTGGTTTCCATCAATATCGTAGAGGACAACGCAAGTTAGGTCTGGGTTAGGTCTGGGATTTTCACTCATCAGACTCATACTTTTGCATGCTTCACTTACTTGCTGAACGGATCCTGGGCTTTTTCTGGTTTGGATCACGTAGTAATGTGGGACCACACTGAAACAGTCAATTAAACCTGATTTCGATCAATATTTTAGAGAATAATTCAATTAGGTCTAGGTTAGGTCTGGGATTTGCTCTCATCAGGCTCATTCTTTCGCATATTTCTCATACTTGATGGCTAGATCCTTGGCTTTTTCTGGATTGCATCACGTAGTAATGAAGTACAACACTGAAACAGTCAATTAAACCTGGTTTCCATCAATACCTTAGAGGACAACGCAAGTTAGGTCTGGAATATGTCTGGGGTTTGCCCTCATCAGGCTCATACTTTCGGGTTTTTCACATACTTGTTGAACAGACCCTGGGCTTTTTCTGGTTTGTATCACGTAGTAGTGTGGTACCACACTGAAACAGTCGATTAAACCAGGTTTCGATCAATATTTTAGAGTATAACTCATGTTAGGTCTAGGTTAGGCCTGGGATTTTCATTTATCTGACTCATATTTTCGCGTTTTTCACATACTTGTTGAACAGATCCTGGGTTTTTTCTGGTTTGGATCACGTAGTAATGTGGGACCACACTGAAACAATCAATTAAACCTGGTCTTGATAAATATTTTAGAGGATAGCGCATGTTAGGTCTGGGATAGGTCTGGGATTTGCCCTCATCAGACTCATACTTTCGCACACTTCACATACTCGATGAACAGATCCTGGGTTATTTTCTGGTTTGGATCACATAGTAATGTGGTACCACACTGAAACAGTCGATTAAACCTGGTTTCGTTCAGTATTTTAGAGGATAACGCAACATAAGTCTGGGATAGGTCTGGGAGTTGACCTCATCAGACTCATGCTTTCGCGTTTTTCACATACTTGTTGAACAGATCCTGGGTTTTTTCTGGTTTGGATCACGTAGTAGTGTGGTACCACACTGAAACGGTCCATTAAACCTGCTTGCGATCAATATTTTAGAGGATAACGCATGTTAGGACTGGGTTAGGTCTAGGATTTGCCCTCATCAGGCTCATTTTTTCGCATATTTCTCAAACTTGATGGCTAGATCCTGGGCTTTTTCTGGATTGCATCACGTAGTAATGTGGTACCACACTGAAACATTCAATTAAACCTGGTCTTGACAAATATTTTAGAGGATAACGCATTGTAGGTCTGGGTTAGGTCTAGGATTTGCCCTCATCAGGCTCATACTTTCGCATATTTCTCATACTTCATGGCTAGATCCTGGGCTTTTTCTGGATTGCATCACGTAGTAATGAAGTACAACACTGAAACAGTCAATTAAACCTGGTTTCCATCAATATCTTAGAGGACAACGCAAGTTAGGTCTGGGATAGGTCTTGGACTTGCCCTCATCAGGCTCATACTTTCGCGTTTTTCACATACTTGTTGAACAGATCCTGGGTTTTTTCAGGATTGGATCACGTAGTAGAGTGGTACCACACTGAAACAGTCCATTAAACCTGGTTTGGATCAATATTTTAGAGGATAACGCATGTTAGGTCTAGGTTAGGTCTGAGATTTTCACTCATCAGACTCATACTTTCGCACACTTCACATACTCGTTGAACAGATCCTGGGTTTTTTCTGGTTTGGATCACGTAGTAATGTGGTACCACACTGAAACAGTCGATGAAACCTGGTTTCGATCAATATTTCAGAGGATAACGTAAGTTAAGTCTGGGATTTGACCTCATCAGACTCATACTTTCGCACACTTCACATACTCGTTGAACAGATCCTGGGTTATTTTCTGGTTTGGACCACATAGTAATGTGGTACCACACTGAAGCAGTCGATTAAACCAGGTTTCGATCAATATTTTAGAGGATAACGCATGTTAGGTCTGGGTTAGGTCTAGGATTTGCCCTCATCAGGCTCATTCTTTCGCATATTACTCAAACTTGATGGCTAGATCCTGGGCTTTTTCTGGATTGCATCACGTAGTAATGAAGTACAACACTGAAACAGTCAATTAAACCTGGTTTCCATCAATATCTTAGAGGACAACGCAAGTTAGGTCTAGGTTAGGCCTGGGATTTTCACTCATCAGGCTCATACTTTCGCATTCTTCACATACTTGTTGAACGGATCCTGGGTTTTTTCTGGTTTGGATCACGTAGTAATGTGGGACCACACTGAAACAGTCAATTAAACCTGGTTTCCATCAATATCTTAGAGGACAACGCAAGTTAGGTCTGGGTTAGGTCTGGGATTTTCACTCATCAGACTCATACTTTTGCATGCTTCACATACTTGCTGAACGGATCCTGGGCTTTTTCTGGTTTGGATCACGTAGTAATGTGGGACCACACTGAAACAGTCATTTAAACCTGATTTCGATCAATATTTTAGAGAATAATTCAATTAGGTCTAGGTTAGGTCTGGGATTTGCTCTCATCAGGCTCATTCTTTCGCATATTTCTCATACTTGATGGCTAGATCCTTGGCTTTTTCTGGATTGCATCACGTAGTAATGAAGTACAACACTGAAACAGTCAATTAAACCTGGTTTCCATCAATACCTTAGAGGACAACGCAAGTTAGGTCTGGAATATGTCTGGGGTTTGCCCTCATCAGGCTCATACTTTCGCATTCTTCACATACTTGTTGAACAGACCCTGGGCTTTTTCTGGTTTGTATCACGTAGTAGTGTGGTACCACACTGAAACAGTCGATTAAACCAGGTTTCGATCAATGTTTTAGAGTATAACTCATGTTAGGTCTAGGTTAGGCCTGGGATTTTCATTTATCTGACTCATATTTTCGCGTTTTTCACATACTTGTTGAACAGATCCCGGGTTTTTTCTGGTTTGGATCACGTAGTAATGTGGGACCACACTGAAACAATCAATTAAACCTGGTCTTGATAAATATTTTAGAGGATAGCGCATGTTAGGTCTGGGATAGGTCTGGGATTTGCCCTCATCAGACTCATACTTTCGCACACTTCACATACTCGTTGAACAGATCCTGGGTTATTTTCTGGTTTGGATCACATAGTAATGTGGTACCACACTGAAGCAGTCGATTAAACCAGGTTTCGATCAATATTTTTGAGGATAACGCATGTTAGGTCTTGGTTAGGTCTGGGATTTTCACTCATCAGACTCATACTTTCGCATTCTTCACATACTTGTTGAACGGATCATGTGTTTTTTCTGGTTTGGATCACGTAGTAATGTGGGACCACACTGAAACAATCAATTAAACCTGGTCTTGATAAATATTTTAGAGGATAACGCATGTTAGGTCTGGGTTAGGTCTGGGATTTGCCCTCATCAGACTCATACTTTCGCACACTTCACATACTCGTTGAACAGATCCTGGGTTTTTTCTGGTTTTGATCACGTAGTAATGTGGAACCACACTGAAACAATCAATTAAACCTGGTCTTGATAAATATTTTAGAGGATAACGCATGTTAGGTCTGGGTTAGGTCTGGGATTTGCTATCATCAGGCTCATTCTATCGCATATTTCTCATACTTCATGGCTAGATCCTGGGCTTTCTCTGGATTGCATCACGTAGTAATGAAGTGCAACACTGAAACAGTCAATTAAACCTGGTTTCCATCAATATCTTAGAGGACAACGCAAGTTAGGTCTGGGATAGGTCTGGGACTTGCCCTCATCAGGCTCATACTTTCGCGTTTTTCACATACTTGTTGAACAGATCCTGGGTTTTTTCTGGTTTGGACCACGTAGTAGTGTGGTACCACACTGAAACAGTCCATTAAACCTGCTTGCGATCAATATTTTAGAGGATAACGCATGTTAGGTCTGGGTTAGGTCTAGGATTTGCCCTCATCAGGCTCATTCTTTCGCATATTACTCAAACTTGATGGCTAGATCCTGGGCTTTTTCTGGATTGCATCACGTAGTAATGAAGTACAACACTGAAACAGTCAATTAAACCTGGTTTCCATCAATATCTTAGAGGACAACGCAAGTTAGGTCTAGGTTAGGCCTGGGATTTTCACTCATCAGGCTCATACTTTCGCATTCCTCACATACTTGTTGAACGGATCCTGGGTTTTTTCTGGTTTGGATCACGTAGTAATGTGGGACCACACTGAAACAGTCAATTAAACCTGGTTTCCATCAATATCTTAGAGGACAACGCAAGTTAGGTCTGGGATAGGTCTGGGACTTGCCCTCATCAGGCTCATACTTTCGCGTTTTTCACATACTTGTTGAACAGATCCTGGGTTTTCTCTGGTTTGGACCACGTAGTAATGTGGGACCACACTGAAACAGTCAATTAAACCTGGTTTCAATCAATATTTTAGAGAATAATTCATGTTAGGTCTAGGTTAGGTCTGGGATTTGCTCTCATCAGGCTCATTCTTTCGCATATTTCTCATACTTGATGGCTAGATCCTGGGCTTTTTCTGGATTGCATCACGTAGTAATGAAGTACAACACTGAAACAGTCAATTAAACCTGGTTTCCATCAATATCTTAGAGGACAACGCAAGTTAGGTCTGGGATAGGTATGGGATTTGCCCTCATCAGGCTCATACTTTCGCGTTTTTCACATACTTGTTGAACAGATCCTGGGTTTTTTCTGGTTTGTATCACGTAGTAGTGTGGTACCACACTGAAACAGTCCATTAAACCTGGTTTGGATCAATATCTTAGAGGATAACGCGTGTTAGGTCTAGGTTAGCCCTGGGATTTTCCCTCATCAGACTCATACTTTCGCGTTTTTCACATACTTGTTGAACAGATCCTGGGTTTTTTCAGGTTTGGATCACGTTGTAGTGTGGTACCACACTGAAACAGTCCATTAAACCTGGTTTGGATCAATATTTTAGAGGATAACGCAAGTTAAGTCTGAGATTGGTCTGGGATTTGACCTCATCAAACTCATACTTTCGCACACTTCACATACTCGTTGAACAGATCCTGGCTTATTTTCTGGTTTGGATCACATAGTAATGTGGTACCACTCTGAAACAGTCGATTAAACCAGGTTTCGATCAATATTTTTGAGGATAACGCATGTTAGGTCTAGGTTAGGCCTGGGATTTTCACTCTTCAGACTCATACTTTCGCATTCTGCACATACTTGTTGAACAGATCCTGGGGTTTTTCTGGTTTGGATCACGTAGTAGTGTGGTACCACACTGACACAGTCCATTAAACCTGGTTTGGATTAATATTTTAGAGGATAACGCATGTTAGGTCTGGGTTAGGTCTGGGATTTTCACTCATCAGACTCATACTTTTGCATGCTTCACATACTTGCTGAACGGATCCTGGGCTTTTTCTGGTTTGGATCACGTAGTAATGTGGGACCACACTGAAACAGTCCATTAAACCTGATTTCGATCAATATTTTAGAGAATAATTCAATTAGTTCTAGGTTAGGTCTGGGATTTGCTCTCATCAGGCTCATTCTTTCGCATATTTCTCATACTTGATGGCTAGATCCTTGGCTTTTTCTGGATTGCATCACGTAGTGATGAAGTACAACACTGAAACAGTCAATTAAACCTGGTTTCCATCAATACCTTAGAGGACAACGCAAGTTAGGTCTGGAATATGTCTGGGGTTTGCCCTCATCAGGCTCATACTTTCGCGTTTTTCACATACTTGTTGAACAGACCCTGGGCTTTTTCTGGTTTGTATCACGTAGTAGTGTGGTACCACACTGAAACAGTCGATTAAACCAGGTTTCGATCAATATTTTAGAGTATAACTCATGTTAGGTCTAGGTTAGGCCTGGGATTTTCATTTATCTGACTCATATTTTCGCGTTTTTCACATACTTGTTGAACAGATCCTGGGTTTTTTTTGGTTTGGATCACGTAGTAATGTGGTACCTCACTGAAACGGTCAATTAAACCTGGTTTCGATCAACATTTTAGAGGATAACGCAAGTTAAGTCTGGGATAGGTCTGGGATTTGCCCTCATCAGGCTCATACTTTCGCGTTTTTCACATACTTGTTGAACAGATCATGGGTTTCTTCTGGTTTGGGTCACGTAGTACTGTGATACCACACTGAAACAGTCGATTAAACCTGGTTTCGATCAATATTTTAGAGGATAACGCATGTTAGGTCTAGGTTAGCCCTGGGATTTTCACTCATCAGACTCATACTTTCGCATTCTTCACATACTTGTAGAACTGATCCTGGGTTTTTTCTGGTTTGGATCACGTAGTAATGAAGTACAACAGTGAAACGGTCAATTAAACCTGGTTTCGATCAATATTTTAGAAAACAATTCATGTTAGGTCTAGGTTGGGTCTGGGATTTGCTCTCATCAGGCTCATACTTTGGCACACTTCACATACTCGTTTGACAGATCCTGGGTTTTTTTTGGTTTGGATCACGTAGTAATGTGGTACCACACTGAAACAGTCGATTGAACCTGGTCTTGATAAATATTTTAGAGGATAACGCATGTTAGGTCTGGGATAGGTCTGGGATTTGCCCTCATCAGACTCATACTTTCGCACACTTCACATACTCGTTGAACAGATCCTGGGTTTTTTCTGGTTTTGATCACGTAGTAATGTGGAACCACACTGAAACAATCAATTAAACCTGGTCTTGATAAATATTTTAGAGGATAACGCATGTTAGGTCTGGGTTAGGTCTGGGATTTGCTCTCATCAGGCTCATTCTTTCGCATATTTCTTATACTTGATGGCTAGATCCTGGGCTTTCTCTGGATTGCATCACGTAGTAGTGAAGTGCAACACCGAGACAGTCAATTAAACCTGGTTTCCATCAATATCTTAGAGGACAACGCAAGTTAGGTCAGGGATAGGTCTGGGATTTGCCCTCATCAGGCTCATACTTTCGCGTTTTTCACATACTTGTTGAACAGATCATGGGTTTCTTCTGGTTTGGGTCACGTAGTACTGTGATACCACACTGAAACAGTCGATTAAACCTGGTTTCGATCAATATTTTAGACGATAACGCATGTTAGGTCTAGGTTAGCCCTGGGATTTTCACTCATCAGACTCATACTTTCGCATTCTTCACATACTTGTTGAACTGATCCTGGGTTTTTTCTGGTTTGGATCACGTAATAATGTGGGACCACACTGAAAAAGTCAATTAAACCTGGTTTCGATCAATACTTTAGAGAATGATTCATGTTAGGTCTAGGTTAGGTCTGAAATTTGCTCTCATCAGGCTCTTTCTTTCGCATATTTCTCATACATGTTGAACAAATACTGGGTTTTTTCTGGTTTGGAACCCGTAGTAATGTGGGACCACACTGAAACAATAAATTAAACCTGGTCTTGATAAATATTTTAGAGGATAACGCATGTGAGGTCTATGTTAGGTCTGGGATTTTCACTCATCAGACTCATACTTTCGCATTCTTCACATACTTGTTGAACGGATCCTGGGTTTTTTCTGGTTTGGATCACGTAGTAATGTGTTACCACACTGAAACAGTCGATTAAACCTGGTTTCGATCAAAATTTTAGAGGATAACGCAAGTTAGGTCTGGGATAGGTCTCGGATTTGAACTCATCAGACTCCTACTTTCGCACACTTCACATACTCCTTGAACAGATCCTGGGTTATTTTCTGGGTTTGGATCACATAGTAATGTGGTACCACACTGAAACAGTCGATTAAACCAGGTTTCGATCAATATTTTAGAGGATAACGCATGTTAGGTCTAGGTTAGGCCTGGGATTTTCACTCATCAGACTCATACTTTCGCATTCTTCACATACTTGTTGAACTGATCCTGGGTTTTTTCAGGTTTGGATCACGTTGTAGTGTGGTACCACACTGAAACAGTCCATTAAACCTGGTTTGGATCAATATTTTAGAGGATAACGCATGTTAGGTCTAGGTTAGCCCTGGGATTTTCACTCATCAGACTCATACCTTCGCATTCTTCACATACTTGTTGAACTGATCCTTGGGTTTTTTCTGGTTTGGATCACGTAGTAATGTAGTACCACACTGAAACAGTCAATGAAACCCGGTTTCCATCACTATTTTAGAGGGCAACGCAAGTTAGGTCTAGGTAAGGCCTGAGATTTCCACTGATCAGACTCATACTTTCGCATTCCTCACATACTTGTTGAACGGATCCTAGGTTTTTTCTGGTTTGGATCACATAGTAATGTGGTACCACACTGAAACAGTCGCTTAAACCAGGTTTCGATCAATATTTTAGAGGATAACGCATGTTAGGTCTAGGTTAGGCCTGGGATTTTCACTCATCAGACTCATACTTTCGCATTCTTCACATACTTGTTGAACTGATCCTGGGTTTTTTCAGGTTTGGATCACGTTGTAGTGTGGTACCACACTGAAACAGTCCATTAAACCTGGTTTGGATCAATATTTTAGAAGATAACGCATGTTAGGTCTGGGTTAGGTCTGGGATTTTCACTCATCAGACTCATACTTTCGCATTCTTCACATACTTGTTGAACGGATCCTGGGTTTTTTCTGGTTTGGATCACGTAGTAATGTGGTACCACACTGAAACAGTCAATTAAACCTGGTTTCGATCAATATTTTAGAGAATAATTCATGTTAGGTCTAGGTTAGGTCTGGGATTTGCTCTCATCAGGCTCATTTTTTCGCATATTTCTCATACTTGATGGCTAGATCCTGGGCTTTTTCTGGATTGCATCACGTAGTAATGAAGTACAACACTGAAACAGTCAATTAAACCTGGTTTCCATCAATATCTTAGAGGACAACGCAAGTTAGGTCTGGGATATGTCTGGGATTTGCCCACATTAGACTCATACTTTCGCATTCTTCACATACTTGTTGAACGGATCCTGGGTTTTGCTGGTTTGGATCACGTAGTAATGTGGGTCCACACTGAAACAATCAATTAAACCTGGTCTTGATAAATATTTTAGAGGATAACGCATTGTAGGTCTGGGATAGGTCTGGGATTTGCCCTCATCAGACTCATACTTTCGCACACTTCACATACTCGTTGAACAGATCCTGGGTTTTTTCTGGTTTGGATCACGTAGTAATGTGGTACCACACTGAAACAGTCGATGAAACCTGGTTTCGATCAATATTTTAGAGGATAACGCAAGTTAAGTCTGGGATTGGTCTGGGATTTGACCTCATCAGACTCATAGTTTCGCACACTTCACATACTCGTTGAACAGATCCTGGGTTATTTTCTGGTTTGGACCACATAGTAATGTGGTACCACACTGAAACAGTCGATTAAACCAGGTTTCGATCAATATATTTGAGGATAACGCATGTTAGGTCTAGGTTAGGCCTGGGATTTTCACTCATCAGGCTCATACTTTCGCATTCTTCACATACTTGTTGAACGGATCCTGGGTTTTTTCTGGTTTGGATCACGTAGTAATGTGGGACCACACTGAAACAGTCAATTAAACCTGGTTTCGATCAATATTTTAGAGAATAATTCATGTTAGGTCTATTGTTAGGTCTGGGATTTGCTCTCATCAGGCTCATTCTTTCGCATATTTCTCATACTTGATGGCTAGATCCTGGGCTTTTTCTGGATTGCATCACGTAGTAATGAAGTACAACACTGAAACAGTCAATTAAACCTGGTTTCCATCAATATCTTAGAGGACAACGCAAGTTAGGTCTGGGATAGGTCTGGGATTTTCACTCATCAGACTCATACTTTCGCATTCTTCACATACTTGTTGAACTGATCCTGGGTTTTTTCTGGTTTGGATCACGTAGTAATATGGTACCACACTGAAACAGTCGATTAAACCTGGTTTCGATGAATATTTTAGAGGATAACGCAAGTTAGGTCTGGGATAGGTCTGGGGTTTGACCTCATCAGACTCATACTTTCGCATTCTTCACATACTTGTTGAACTGATCCTGGGTTTTTTCTGGTTTGGATCAAGTAGTAATGTGGTACCACACTGAAACAGTCGATTAAACCTGGTTTCGATCAATATTTTAGAGGATAACGCAAGTTAGGTCTGGGATAGGTCTGGGATTTGACCTCATCAGACTCATACTTTCGCACATTTCACATACTCGTTGAACAGATCCTGGGTTATTTTCTGGTTTGGATCACATAGTAATGTGGTACCACACTGAAACAGTCGATTAAACCAGGTTTCGATCAATATTTTAGAGGACAACGCAAGTTAGGTCTAGGTAAGGCCTAAGATTTTCACTGATCAGACTCATACTTTCGCATCCTTCACATACTTGATGAACGGATCCTGGGTTTTTTCTGGTTTGGATCACGTAGTAATGTGGTACCTCACTGAAACGGTCAATTAAACCTGGTTTCGATCAATATTTTAGAGGATAACGCAAGATAGGTCTGGGATAGGTCTGGGATTTGCCCTCATCAGGCTCATACTTTCGCGTATTTCACATACTTGTTGAACAGATCATGGGTTTTTTCTGGTTTGGGTCACGTAGTACTGTGATACCACACTGAAACAATAAATTAAACCTGGTCTTGATAAATATTTTAGAGGATAACGCATGTGAGGTCTATGTTAGGTCTGGGATTTTCACTCATCAGACTCATACTTTCGCATTCTTCACATACTTGTTCAACTGATCCTGGGTTTTTTCTGGTTTGGATCACGTAGTAATGTGGTACCACACTGAAACAGTCGATTAAACCTGGTCTTGATAAATATTTTAGAGGATAACGCATGTGAGGTCTATGTTAGGTCTGGGATTTTCACTCATCAGACTCATACTTTCGCATTCTTCACATACTTGTTCAACTGATCCTGGGTTTTTTCTGGTTTGGATCACGTAGTAATGTGGTACCACACTGAAACAGTCGATTAAACCTGGTTTCGATCAATATTTTAGAGGATAACGCATATTAGGTCTAGGTTAGGCCGGGGATTTTCACTCATCAGACTCATACTTTCGCATTCTTCACATACTTGTTGAACGGATCCTGGGTTTTTACTGGTTTGGATCACGTAGTAATGTGGTACCACACTGAAACATTCAATTAAACCTGGTCTTGATAAATATTTTAGAGGATAACGCAAGTTAGGTCTGGGATAGGTCTGGGATTTGACCTCATCAGACTCATACTTTCGCATTCTTCACATACTTGTTAAACTGATCCTGGGTTTTTTCTGGTTTGGTTCACGTAGTAATGTGGTACCACACTGAAACAGTCGATTAAACCTGGTTTCGATCAATATTTTAGAGGATAACGCAAGTTAGGTCTGGGATAGGTCTGGGATTTGACCTCATCAGACTCATACTTTCGCACATTTCACATACTCGTTGAACAGATCCCGGGTTATTTTCTGGTTTGGATCACGTAGTAATGTGGTACCACACTGAAACAGTCGATTAAACCTGGTTTCGATCAATATTTTAGAGGATAACGCAAGTTAGGTCTGGGATAGGTCTGGGATTTGACTTCATCAGACTCATACTTTCGCACATTTCACATACTCGTTGAACAGATCCTGGGTTATTTTCTGGTTTGGATCACGTAGTAATGTGGTACCACACTGAAACAGTCGATTAAACCAGGTTTCGATCAATATTTTAGAGGACAACGCAAGTTAGGTCTAGGGTAGCCCTGGGATTTTCACTCATCAGACTCATACTTTCGCATCCTTCACATACTTGTTGAACGGATCCTGGGTTTTTTCTGGTTTGGATCACGTAGTAATGTGGTACCTCACTGAAACGGTCAAGTAAACCTGGTTTCGATCAATATTTTTGAGGATAACGCAAGTTAGGTCTGGGATAGGTCTGGGATTTGCCCTCATCAGGCTCATACTTTCGCGTTTTTCACATACTTGTTGAACAGATCATGGGTTTTTTCTGGTTTGGGTCACGTAGTACTGTGATACCACACTGAAACAGTCGATTAAACCTGGTTTCGATTAATATTTTAGAGGATAACGCATGTTAGGTCTAGGGTAGCCCTGGGATTTTCACTCATCAGACTCATACTTTCGCATTCTTCACATACTTGTTGAACTGATCCTGGGTTTTTTCTGGTTTGGATCACGTAGTAATGTGGTACCACACTGAAACAGTCGATTAAACCTGGTTTCGATCAATATTTTAGAGGATAACGCATATTAGGTCTAGGTTAGGCCGGGGATTTTCACTCATCAGACTCATACTTTCGCATTCTTCACATACTTGTTGAACGGATCCTGGGTTTTTACTGGTTTGGATCACGTAGTAATGTGGTACCACACTGAAACATTCAATTAAACCTGGTCTTGATAAATATTTTAGAGGATAACGCATGTTAGGTCTGGGTTAGGTCTAGGATTTGCCCTCATCAGGCTCATACTTTCGCATATTTGTCATACATCATGGCTGGATCCTGGGCTATTTCTGGATTGGATCACGTAGTAATGTGGTACCACACTGAAACAGTCAATTAAACCTTTGGTTTTGATGAATATTTTAGAGATTAATTCATGTTAGGCAGACCTAACATGGTTAGGTCTAGGATTTGCCCTCATCAGGCTCATACTTTCGCGTTTTTCACATACTTGTTGAACAGATCCTGGGCTTTTTCTGGATTGCATCACGTAGTAATGAAGTACAACACTGAAACACTCAATTAAACCTGGTTTCCATCAATATTATTCAGGATAACGCATGTTAGGTCTAGGTTTGGCCTGGGATTTTCACTCATCAGACTCATACTTTCGCATTCTTCACATACTTGTTGAACGGATCCTGGGCTATTTCTGGATTGGATCACGTAGTTATGTGGTACCACACTGAAACAGTCAATTAAACTTGGTTTTGATCAATATTTTAGAGAATAACGCATGTTAGGTCTAGGTTAGGTCTGGGATTTTCACTCATCAGACTCATACCTTCGCATTCTTCACATACTTGTTGAACGGATCCTGGGCTATTTCTGGATTGGATCACGTAGTAATGTGGTACCACACTGAAACAGTCAATTAAACCTGGTTTTGATCAATATTTTAGAGAATAACGCATGTTAGGTCTAGGTTAGCCCTGGGATTATCACTCATCAGACTCATACTTTCGCATTCTTCACATACTTGTTGAACGGATCCTGGGTTTTTTCTGGTTTGGTTCACATAGTAATGTGGTACCACACTGAAACATTCAATTAAACCTGATCTTGATAAATATTTGAGAGGATAACGCATGTTAGGTTTGGGTTAAGTCTAGGATTTGCCTTCATCAGGCTCGTACTTTCGCATATTTCTCATACTTGATGGCTAGATCCTGGGCTGTTTCTGGATTGTATCACGTAGTAATGTGGTACCACGCTGAAACAGTCAATTAAACCTGGTTTCGATCAATATTTTAGAGGATAACGCAAGTTAGGTCTGGCATAGGTCTGGGATTCGCCCTCATCAGACTCATACTTTCGCGTTTTTCACATACTTGTTGACCTGATCGAGGGTTTTTTCTGCTTTGGATCACGTAGTAAAGTGGTACCACATTGAAACAGTCCATTAAACCTGGTTTGGATCAATATTTTAGAGGATAACGCATGTTAGGTCTAGGTTAGCCCTGGGATTATCACTCATCAGACTCATATTTTCGCATTCTTCACATACTTGTTGAACGGATCCTGGGTTTTTTCTGGTTTGGATCACGTAGTAATGTGGTACCACACTGAAACAGTTGATTAAACCTGGTCTCGATCAATATTTTAGAGGATAACGCATGTTAGGTCTAGGTTAGCCCTGGGATTATCACTCATCAGACTCATACTTTCGCATTCTTCACATACTTGTTGACCGGATCCTGGGTTTTTTCTGGTTTGGTTCACGTAGTAATGTGGTACCACACTGAAACATTCAATTAAACCTGATCTTGATAAATATTTGAGAGGATAGCGCATGTTAGGTTTGGGTTAAGTCTAGGATTTGCCCTCATCAGGCTCATACTTTCGCATATTTCTCATACTTCATGGCTAGATCCTGGGTTTTTTCTGGTTTGGATCACGTAGTAGTGTGGTACCACACTGAAACATTCCATTAAACCTGGTTTGGATCAATATTTTAGAGGATGACGCATGTTAGGTCTAGGTTAGATCGGGGATTTTCACTCATCAGACTGATACTTTCGCATTCTTCACATACTTGTTGAACGGATCCTGGGCTATTTCTGGATTGGATCACGTAGTAATGTGGTACCACACTGAAACACTTGATTAAACCTGGTCTCGATCTATATTTTAGAGGATAACGCATGTTAGGTCTAGGTTAGCCCTGGGATTATCACTCATCAGACTCATACTTTCGCATTCTTCACATACTTGTTGACCGGATCCTGGGTTTTTTCTGGTTTGGTTCACGTAGTAATGTGGTACCACACTGAAACATTCAACTAAACCTGATCTTGATAAATATTTGAGAGGATAGCGCATGTTAGGTTTGGGTTAAGTCTAGGATTTGCCCTCATCAGGCTCATACTTTCGCATATTTCTCATACTTCATGGCTAGATCCTGGGTTTTTTCTGGTTTGGATCACGCAGTAGTGTGGTACCACACTGACACATTCCATTAAACCTGGTTTGGATCAATATTTTAGAGGATGACGCATGTTAGGTCTAGGTTAGGTCGGGGATTTTCACTCATCAGACTCATACTTTCGCGTTTTTCACATACTTGTTGAACTGATCCTGGGCTTTTTCTGGTTTGGGTCACGTAGTAATGTGGTACCACACTGAGACAGTCAATTAAACCTGGTCTTGATAAATATTTTAGAGGATAACGCATGTTAGGTCTGGGATAGGTCTGGGATTTGCCCTCATCAGACTCATACTTTCGCACACTTCACATACTCGTTGAACGGATCCTGGGTTTTTGCTGGTTTGGATCACGTAGTAATGTGGGACCACACAGAAACAATCAATTAAACCTGGTCTTGATAAATATTTTAGAGGATAACGCATGTTAGGTCTGGGTTAGGTCTAGGATTTGCCCTCGTCAGGCTCATACTTTCGCATATTTCTCATACTTCGTGGCTAGATCCTGGGCTATTTCTGGATTGTATCACGTAGTAATGTGGTACCACACAGAAACAGTCAATTAAACCTGGTTTCCATCAATATTTTAGAGGATAACGCAAGTAAGGTCTGGGATAGCTCCTCCAGACCCTTGATGACGATCCATGGGGGCGCCCATATAAGGTGGTGCTGAATAAGCTCCGCCCGTGGGCGCCCCCCGTCACCGAGGGTCTTGACCCCCGGCTGCTGGAGGACGTGGTCAACACACTCTTCCCAATTGGGGAGAGGGGACCGCGTCCTCCGGCGGTGGCGGCTGTCCCAGTGGAGTGGACGGCCGAGCTGGGGGTCACGCAGGAGGAGCTGGCAGAGGCCATCAGACGGCTCGGGGTTCGTAACACGGCCCCGGGTCCGGATGGTGTGCCCGGCCGGGTTTGGGTCTTGACCCAGGGCGTCCTTGGGGCCGACCTCAGGCGGTTGTTCGACCGCTGCCTGAGGGACGGGCAATTCCCCCCCAGTTGGAAGGTGGCGAGGATGGTCCTCCTCCGGAAGGAGGGTCGGCCCGCGGAGTCTCCCTCCGCATACCGGCCCATTTGTCTCCTCGACGAGGTGGGCAAGCTCTTCGAGCGGGTGATTGCTGCCCGCCTCGTCGAGCACCTGTCGCGGGGTGATCCCGGTCTGGCCGACTGCCAGTTCGGTTTCCGGGGGGGCCGATCGACTATCGACGCGATAGGTCGTGTGAGGGCCCTCTCGGAGGCGGCCGTCTCCCGGGGAGGGGTGGCATTGGCAATATCCTTGGATATTGCCAATGCCTTTAACACCCTCCCCTGGGAAGAGATAAGGAAGGGACTCGAATATCATCGGGTCCCCCCTTGTCTCAGGGCGGTCGTCGGGGATTATCTCCGCGGCAGGTGGATCGAGTATCCGGGCCGGGATGGTGATATGCGGAGGGAGGTGTACTGCGGTGTTCCGCAGGGGTCGGTCCTCGGGCCACTCCTGTGGAACATCGCGTACGACTCGGTGTTGCGGGCCGGCCTCCCCGACGGCGTCAGCACGGTGTGTTATGCGGATGACACACTGGTGCTGGCCGTCGGGGCGCACTGGGGGAGGGCCATGCGTCGCGCGGAGGAGGGGTCGCAACGCGTCGTCGACCGGATCAGGGGGATGGGGATGATGGTGGCGGTCCATAAGACCGAGGTGATTGCGTTTCATTCACCTCGGCAGGATCCGCCACCCCCTCTGATCCGGGTGGGTGGGGCTGACATCGAGGTGAAGCCCCAGATCAGGTATCTAGAGCTGATCCTCGATAGCCACTGGCGTTTCGAGGAGCATTTCCGCTGCCTGGTCCCCCGGTTGGAAAGGATGGTTGCGGCTCTGGGCCGGATCCTGCCCAACCTGGGGGGCCCGGCGGGCCGAGTTCGTCGCCTCTATGTGGCAATGGTCCAGTCGGTGGCCCTATACGGGGCCCCCGTCTGGGCGGACGACCTGGCTGCCTCCCGGCGCAGCATGACTATGCTGCGTCGGGTGCAGAGGCGCATGGCGCTCAGGGTCGTCCGCGGGTATCGGACCGTGTCACATGAGGCGGCGACGGTTCTAGCGGGGATGCCGCCCATGGACCTGCTCGCGCGGTCGCACGCGGTGATGTACCGGCACCGCGTCGACCGTCGCGCGGGGGTGGGAGCGGTCCCGGGCGGGCAGGAACCTGCTTGGGGCGATTTGAAGCGCCAGGCCCGGCAGTCCGTGTTGCTCGCGTGGCAGGAGCGGCTGGCTCTGCCAACCGCGGGGCACCGGACTGTCGGGGCGGTTCGGCCACTCCTGAAGGAGTGGCTGGACAGAGGCCATGGCAGCCTCACCTACCGGATGGCACAGGTATTTTCCGGGCATGGCAGCTTCGGAAGATACCTGTGCCGGATAGGGAAGGAGCCGACGCCGCGTTGCTGCCACTGCGACGCTGAGCAGGACACGGCGGATCATACCCTGGAGGTATGCCCCGCGTGGGAGGGGGAGCGCCGTGTCCTGGTCGGCGTCGTCGGGCGGGATGTCTCGTTGCCGGGCGTGGTGCGCGCCATGCTCGGCAGCGAAGAGAAGTGGAGGGCCGTGGCCTCCTTCTGCGAGAACGTAATGTTGCAGAAGGAGGCCACGGGGAGGGAGCGCGAGCTTCAGCGGCTGAAGCTCGCGCTCGTGCGGTGGCCCGAGGTCGTCGCCCGGTCGCGAGGCGTCATGGGCGGCCGCCTCGGCGTGGCGGATGACCTAGGCTGGGAGGGGGGTCCTGAGGGGACCCTCCTCCCGCCAGGCGGCGCCGGGTCGGACCGGTTGGGGGTAGGAGTGCCTCCCCCTACCGGTCCGACGCAAGGGGAGGCACCCTCGGCGGTCTGGTGCAGCCATGAACGCCCGGCCGCCGAGGGGTGGAAACGGGGTCGCGGGCGGTTGCGGGTTGGGGCTCGCAGCCGCCACTAAACGCGGCCCCGGGACGGATAGCGGCGGGATGGAGTGGCCCCGTCCCGCCGCTATGAGGCAGTGTGTCTACTGGGGGGACCGATTGTCCCCCCGGGGGAAGGGCGCGAAAGCGCGGGCACGGGGAGGATACCGGAAGAATGCTTCGAGCGATTCCCGGTATCCTCCCAAAGCGTGCCGAAGGGTCACCGTGGGGTTTTTAGTGGGTAGGTCCCGCGCCTGTCGTTGTACGGGCGCGGGGAATCCCACACACCCCTCCCACCTCTCCCCAAGGAGGTGGGAGGGAGTCTTTCGAAGATTTTCCCCACGACAAAAAAAAAAAAAAAAAAAAAAAAAAAGTAAGGTCTGGGATAGGTCTGGGTTTTTCCCTCATCAGGCACATACGTTCGCGTTTTTCACATACTCGTTGAACAGATCCTGGGTTTTTTCTGGTTTGGATCACGTAGTAATGTGGGACCACACGGAAACAGTCAATTAAACCTGGTTTCGATCAATATATTAGAGATTAATTCATGTTAGGTCTAGGTTAGGTCTGGGATTTGCTCTCATCAGGCTCATTCTTTCGCATATTTCTCATACTTGATGGCTAGATCCTGGGCTTTTTCTGGATTGCATAACGTAGTAATGAAGTACAACACTGAAACAGTCTATTAAACCTGGATTCCATCAATATCTTAGAGGACAACGCAAGTTAGGTCTGGGATAGGTCTGGGATTTGCCCACATCAGGCTCATACTTTCGCGTTTTTCACATACTCGTTGAACAGATCCTGGGTTATTTTCTGGTTTGGATCACGTAGTAATGTGGGACCACACGGAAACAGTCAATTAAACCTGGTTTCGATCAATATATTAGAGATTAATTCATGTTAGGTCTAGGTTAGGTCTGGGATTTGCTCTCATCAGGCTCATTCTTTCGCATATTTCTCATACTTGATGGCTAGATCCTGGGCTTTTTCTGGATTGCATCACGTAGTAATGAAGTACAACACTGAAACAGTCAATTAAACCTGGTTTCCATTAATATCTTAGAGGACAACGCAAGTTAGGTCTGGGATAGGTCTGGGATTTGTCCACATCAGGCTCATACTTTCGCGTTTTTCACATACTTGTTGAACAGATCCTGGGTTTTTTTCTGGATTGGGTCACGTAGTAGTGTGGTACCACACTGAAACAGTCGATTAAACCTGGTTTCGATCAATATTTTTGAGGATAACGCATGTTAGGTCTAGGTTAGGCCTGGGATTTTCACTCATCAGACTCTTACTTTCGCATTCTTCACATACTTCTTGAACGGATCCTGGGTTTTTTCTGGTTTGGATCACGTAGTAATGTGGGACCACACGGAAACAGTCAATTAAACCTGGTTTCGATCAATATATTAGAGAATGATTCATGTTAGGTCTAGGTTAGGTCTGGGATTTGCTCTCATCAGGCTCATTCTTTCGCATATTTCTCATACTTGATGGCTAGATCCTGGGCTTTTTCGGGATTGCATAACGTAGTAATGAAGTACAACACTGAAACAGTCAATTAAACCTGGATTCCATCAATATCTTAGAGGACAACGCAAGTTAGGTCTGGGATAGGTCTGGGATTTGCCCACATCAGGCTCATACTTTCGCGTTTTTCACATACTCGTTGAACAGATCCTGGGTTATTTTCTGGTTTGAATCGCATAGTAATGTGGTACCACACTGAAACAGTCGATTAAACCACGTTTCGATCAATATTTTTGAGGATAACGCATGTTAGGTCTAGGTTAGGCCTGGGATTTTCACTCATCAGACTCATACTTTCGCATTCTTCTCATACTTGTTGAACGGATCCTGGGTTTTTGCTGGTTTGGATCACGTAGTAATGTGGGACCACACAGAAACAATCAATTAAACCTGGTCTTGATAAATATTTTAGAGGATAACGCATGTTAGGTCTGGGTTAGGTCTAGGATTTGCCCTCGTCAGGCTCATACTTTCGCATATTTCTCATACTTCATGGCTAGATCCTGGGCTATTTCTGGATTGTATCACGTAGTAATGTGGTACCACACAGAAACAGTCAATTAAACCTGGTTTCGATCAATATTTTAGAGGATAACGCAAGTTAGGTCTGGGATAGGTCTGGGATTTTCCCTCATCAGGCTCATACTTTCGCGTTTTTCACATACTTGTTGAACAGATCCTGGGTTTTTTGCTGGATTGGGTCACGTAGTAGTCTGGTACCACACTGAAACAGTCGATTAAACCTGGTTTCGATCAATATTTTTGAGCATAACGCATCTTAGGTCTGGGTTAGGTCTAGGATTTGCCCTCATCAGACTCATACCTTCGCATTCTTCACATACTTGTTGAACGGATCCTGTGTTTTTTCTGGTTTGGATCACGTAGTAATGTGGTACCACACTGAAACAGTCAATTAAACCTGGTTTTGATCAATATCATAGAGAATAATTCATGTTAGGTCTAGGTTAGGTCTGGGATTTGCCCTCATCAGGCTCATACTTTCGCATATTTCTCATACTTCATAGTTGGATCCTGGGCTATTTCTGGATTGGATCATGTAGTAATGTGGTACCACACTGAAACAGTCAATTAAACCTGGTTTGGATCAATATTTTTAGAGGATAACGCATGTTAGGTCTAGGTTAGCCCTGGGATTTTCACTCATCAGACTCATACTTTCGCATTCTTCACATACTTGTTGAACGGATCCTGGGTTTTTTCTGGTTTGGTTCACGTAGTAATGTGGTACCACACTGAAAGATTCAATTAAACCTGATCTTGATAAATATTTCAGAGTATAACGCATGTTAGGTCTGGGTTAGGTCTAGGATTTGCCCTCATCAGGCTCATACTTTCGCATATTTCTCATACTTCATGGCTAGATCCTGGGCTGTTTCTGGATTGTATCACGTAGTAATGTGGTACCACGCTGAAACAGTCAATTAAACCTGGTTTCGATCAATATTTTAGAGGATAACGCAAGTTAGGTCTGGCATAGTTCTGGGATTCGCCCTCATCAGACTCATACTTTCGCGTTTTTCACATACTTGTTGAACTGATCCTGGGCTTTCTCTGGTTTGGATCACGTAGTAATGTGGTACCACACTGAGACAGTCAATTAAACCTGGTCTTGATAAATATTTTAGAGGATAACGCATGTTAGGTCTAGGTTAGGTCTGGGATTTTCACTCATCAGACTCATACTTTCGCATTCTTCACATACTTGTTGAACGGATCCTGGGTTTTCTCTGGTTTGGATCACGTAGTAATGTGGGACCACACTGAAACAATCAATTAAACCTGGTCTTGATAAATATTTTAGAGGATAACGCATGTTAGGTCTGGGATAGATCTGGGATTTGCCCTCATCAGACTCATACTTTCGCACACTTCACATACTCGTTGAACAGATCCTGGGTTATTTTCTGGTTTGGATCACATAGTAATGTGGTACCACACTGAAACAGTCGATTAAACCAGGTTTCGATCAATATTTGTGAGGATAACGCATGTTAGGTCTAGGTTAGGCCTGGGATTTTCACTCATCAGTCTCATACTTTCGTATTCTTCTCATACTTGTTGAACGGATCCTGTGTTTTTTCTGGTTTGGATCACGTAGTAATGTGGTACCACACTGAAACAGTCAATTAAACCTGGTTTTGATCAATATTTTAGAGAATAATTCATGTTAGGTCTAGGTTAGGTCTGGGATTTGCTCTCATCAGGCTCTTTCTTTCGCATATTTCTCATACTTGATGGCTAGATCCTGGGCTTTTTCTGGATTGCATAACGTAGTAATGAAGTACAACACTGAAACAGTCAATTAAACCTGGATTCCATCAATATCTTAGAGGACAACGCAAGTTTGGTCTGGGATAGGTCTGGGATTTGCCCACATCAGGCTCATACTTTCGCGATTTTCACATACTCGTTGAACAGATCCTGGGTTATTTTCTGGTTTGGATCGCATAGTAATGTGGTGCCACACTGAAACAGTCGATTAAACCAGGTTTCGATCAATATTTGTGAGGATAACGCATGTTAGGTCTAGGTTAGGCCTGGGATTTTCACTCATCAGACTCATACTTTCGCATTCTTCTCATACTTGTTGAACGGATCCTGGGTTTTTGCTGGTTTGGATCACGTAGTAATGTGGGACCACACAGAAACAATCAATTAAACCTGGTCTTGATAAATATTTTAGAGGATAACGCATGTTAGGTCTGTGATAGGTCTAGGATTTGCCCTCGTCAGGCTCATACTTTCGCATATTTCTCATACTTCATGGCTAGATCCTGGGCTATTTCTGGATTGTATCACGTAGTAATGTGGTACCACACAGAAACAGTCAATTAAACCTGGTTTCCATCAATATTTTAGAGGATAACGCAAGTTAGGTCTGGGATAGGTCTGGGTTTTTCCCTCATCAGGCTCATACTTTCGCGTTTTTCACATACTTGTTGAACAGATCCTGGGTTTTTTTCTGGATTGGGTCACGTAGTAGTGTGGTACCACACTGAAACAGTCGATTAAACCTGGTTTCGATCAATATTTTTGAGGATAACGCATGTTAGGTCTAGGTTAGGCCTGGGATTTTCACTCATCAGACCCTTACTTTCGCATTCTTCACATACTTGTTGAACGGATCCTGGGTTTTTTCTGGTTTGGATCACGTAGTAATGTGGGACCACACGGAAACAGTCAATTAAACCTGGTTTCGATCAATATATTAGAGATTAATTCATGTTAGGTCTAGGTTAGGTCTGGGATTTGCTCTCATCAGGCTCATTCTTTCGCATATTTCTCATACTTGATGGCTAGATCCTGGGCTTTTTCTGGATTGCATAACGTAGTAATGAAGTACAACACTGAAACAGTCAATTAAACCTGGATTCCATCAATATCTTAGAGGACAACGCAAGTTAGGTCTGGGATAGGTCTGGGATTTGCCCACATCAGGCTCATACTTTCGCGTTTTTCTCATACTCGTTGAACAGATCCTGGGTTATTTTCTGGTTTGGATCGCATAGTAATGTGGTACCACACTGAAACAGTCGATTAAACCAGGTTTCGATCAATATTTTTGAGGATAACGCATGTTAGGTCTAGGTTAGGCCTGGGATTTTCACTCATCAGACTCATATTTTTGTATTCTTCTCATACTTGTTGAACGGATCCTGGGTTTTTTCTGGTTTGGATCACGTAGTAACGTGGTACCACACTGAAACAGTCAATTAAACCAGGTTTTGATCAATATTTTAGAGAATAATTCATGTTAGGTCTAGGTTAGGTCTGGGATTTGCTCTCATCAGGCTCATTCTTTCGCATATTTCTCATACTTGATGGCTAGATCCTGGGCTTTTTTTGGATTGCATCACGTAGTAATGAAGTACAACACTGAAACAGTCAATTAAACCTGGTTTCCATCAATATCTTAGAGGACAACGCAAGTTAGGTCTGGGATAGGTCTGGGATTTTCCCACATCAGGCTCATACTTTCGCGTTTTTCACATACTTGTTGAAGAGATCCTGGGTTTTTTCTGGTTTGGATCACGTAGTAGTGTGGTACCACACTGAAACAGTCCATTAAACCTGGTTTGGATCAACATTTTAGAGGATAACGCAAGTTAGGTCTGGGATAGGTCTGGGATTTTCCCTCATCAGGCTCATACTTTCGCGTTTTTCACATACTTGTTGAACAGATCCTTGGTTTTTTTCTGGATTGGGTCACGTAGTAGTGTGGCACCACACTGAAACAGTCGATTAAACCTGGTTTCGATCAATATTTTTGAGGATAACGCATGTTAGGTCTAGGTTAGGCCTGGGATTTTCACTCATCAGACTCTTACTTTCGCATTCTTCACATACTTGTTGAACGGATCCTGGGTTTTTTCTGGTTTGGATCACGTAGTAATGTGGTACCACACTGAAACAGTCAATTAAACCTGGTTTTGATCAGTATTTTAGAGAATAATTCATGTTAGGTCTAGGTTAGGTCTGGGATTTGCTCTCATCAGGCTCATTCTTTCGCATATTTCTCATACTTGATGGCTAGATCCTGGGCTTTTTCTGGATTGCATAACGTAGTAATGACGTACAACACTGAAACAGTCAATTAAACCTGGATTCCATCAATATCTTAGAGGACAACGCAAGTTAGGTCTGGGATAGGTCTGGGATTTGCCCACATCAGGCTCATACATTCGCGTTTTTCACATACTCGTTGAACAGATCCTGGGTTATTTTCTGGTTTGGATCGCATAGTAGTGTGGTACCACACTGAAACAGTCCATTAAACCTGGTTTGGATCAATATTTTAGAGGATAACGCATGTTAGGTCTAGGTTAGGTCTGGGATTTTCACTCATCAGACTCATACTTTCGCATTCTTCACATACTTGTTGAACGGATCCTGGGTTTTTTCTGGTTTGGATCACGTAGTAATGTGGTACCACACTGAAACAGTCGATTGAACCTGGTTTCGATCAGCATTTTAGAGGATAACGCAACATAAGTCTGGGATAGGTCTGGGATTTGACCTCATCAGACTCATACTTTCGCGTTTTTCACATACTTGTTGAAGAGATCCTGGGTTTTTTCTGGTTTGGATCACGTAGTAGTGTGGTACCACACTGAAACAGTCCATTAAACCTGGTTTGGATCAATATTTTAGAGGATAACGCAACATAAGTCTGGGATAGGTCTGGGATTTGACCTCATCAGACTCATACTTTCGCGTTTTTCACATACTTGTTGAAGAGATCCTGGGTTTTTTTCTGGTTTGGATCACGTAGTAGTGTGGTACCACACTGAAACAATCAATTAAACCTGGTCTTGATAAATATTTTAGAGGATAACGCATGTTAGGTCTGGGATAGTTCTGGGATTTGCCCTCATCAGACTCATACTTTCGCACACTTCACATACTCATTGAACAGATCCTGGGTTTTTTCTGGTTTGGATCACGTAGTAGTGTGGTACCACACTGAAACAGTCCATTAAACCTGGTTTGGATCAATATTTTAGAGGATAACGCATGTTAGGTCTAGGTTAGGTCTGGGATTTTCACTCATCAGACTCATACTTTAGCATTCTTCACATACTTGTTGAACGGATCCTGGGTTTTTTCTGGTTTGGATCACGTAGTAATGTGGTACCACACTGAAACAGTCGATTGAACCTGGTTTCGATCAGCATTTTAGAGGATAACGCAACATAAGTCTGGGATAGGTCTGGGATTTGACCTCATCAGACTCATACTTTCGCGTTTTTCACATACTTGTTGAAGAGATCCTGGGTTTTTTCTGGTTTGGATCACGTAGTAGTGTGGTACCACACTGAAACAGTCCATTGAACCTGGTTTGGATCAATATTTTAGAGGATAACGCATGTTAGGTCTAGGTTAGGTCTGGGATTTTCACTGATCAGACTCATACTTTCGCATTCTTCACATACTCGTTGAACAGATCCTGGGTTTTTTCTGGTTTGGATCACGTAGTAATGTGGTATCACACTGAAACAGTCGATGAAACCTGGTTTCGATCAATATTTTGGAGGATAACGCAAGTTAAGTCTGGGATTGGTCTGGGATTTGACCTCATCAGACTCATACTTTCGCACACTTCACATACTCGTTGTACAGATCCTGGGTTATTTTCTGGTTTGGATCACATAGTAATGTGGTACCACACTGAAACAGTCAATTAAACCAGGTTTCGATCAATATTTTAGAGGATAACGAATGTTAGGTCTAGGTTAGGCCTGGGATTTTCACTCATCAGGCTCATACTTTCGCATTCTTCACATACTTGTTGAACGGATCCTGGGTTTTTTCTGGTTTGGATCACGTAGTAATGTGGTACCACACTGAAACAGTCGATTAAACCAGGTTTCGATCAATATTTTTGAGGATAACGCATGTTAGGTCTAGGTTAGGCCTGGGATTTTCACTCATCAGTCTCATACTTTCGCGTTCTTCTCATACTTGTTGAACGGATCCTGGGTTTTTGCTGGTTTGGATCACGTAGTAATGTGGGACCACACGGAAACAGTCAATTAAACCTGGTTTCGATCAATATATTAGAGAATAATTCATGTTAGGTCTAGGTTAGGTCTGGGATTTGCTCTCATCAGGCTCATTCTTTCGCATATTTCTCATACTTGATGGCTAGATCCTGGGCTTTTTCTGGATTGCATAACGTAGTAATGAAGTACAACATTGAAACTGTCAATTAAACCTGGATTCCATCAATATCTTAGAGGACAACGCAAGTTTGGTCTGGGATAGGTCTGGGATTTGCCCACATCAGGCTCATACAATCGCGTTTTTCACATACTCGTTGAACAGATCCTCGGTTATTTTCTGGTTTGGATAGCATAGTAATGTGGTACCACACTGAAGCAGTCGATTAAACCAGGTTTCGATCAATATTTTTGAGGATAACGCATGTTAGGTCTAGGTTAGGCCTGGGATTTTCACTCATCAGACACTTACTTTCGCATTCTTCACATACTTGTTGAACGGATCCTGGGTTTTTGCTGGTTTGGATCACGTAGTAATGTGGGACCACACAGAAGCAATCAATTAAACCTGGTCTTGATAAATATTTTAGAGGATAACGCATGTTAGGTCTGGGTTAGGTCTAGGATTTGCCCTCGTCAGGCTCAAACTTTCGCATATTTCTCATAGTTCATGGCTAGATCCTGGGCTATTTCTGGATTGTATCACGTAGTAATGTGGTACCACACAGAAACAGTCAATTAAACCTGGTTTCGATCAATATTTTAGAGGATAACGCAAGTTAGGTCTGGGATAGGTCTGGGATTTTCCCTCATCAGGCTCATACTTTCGCGTTTTTCACATACTTGTTGAACAGATCCTGGGTTTTTTTCTGGATTGGGTGACGTAGTAGTGTGGTACCACACTGAAACAGTCGATTAAACCTGGTTTCGATCAATATTTTTGAGGATAACGCATGTTAGGTCTAGGTTAGGCCTGGGATTTTCACTCATCAGACACTTACTTTCGCATTCTTCACATACTTGTTGAACGGATCCTGGGTTTTTTCTGGTTTGGACCACGTAGTAATGTGGGACCACACGGAAACAGTCAATTAAACCTGGTTTCGATCAATATATTAGAGAATAATTCATGTTAGGACTAGGTTAGGTCTGGGATTTGCTCTCATCAGGCTCATTCTTTCGCATATTTCTCATACTTGATGGCTAGATCCTGGGCTTTTTCTGGATTGCATAACGTAGTAATGAAGTACAACATTGAAACAGTCAATTAAACCTGGATTCCATCAATATCTTAGAGGACAACGCAAGTTAGGTCTGGGATAGGTCTGGGATTTGCCCACATCAGGCTCATACTTTCGCGTTTTTCACATACTCGTTGAACAGATCCTGGGTTATTTTCTGGTTTGGATCGCATAGTAATGTGTTACCACACTGAAACAGTCGATTAAACCAGGTTTCGATCAATATTTTTGAGGATAACGCATGTTAGGTCTAGGTTAGGCCTGGGATTTTCACTCATCAGTCTCATACTTTCGCATTCTTCTCATACTTGTTGAACGGATCCTGGGTTTTTGCTGGTTTGGATCACGTAGTAATGTGGGACCACACGGAAACAGTCAATTAAACCTGGTTTCGATCAATATATTAGAGAATAATTCATGTTAGGTCTAGGTTAGGTCTGGGATTTGCTCTCATCAGGCTCATTCTTTCGCATATTTCTCATACTTGATGGCTAGATCCTGGGCTTTTTCTGGATTGCATCACGTAGTAATGAAGTACAACACTGAAACAGACAATTAAACCTGGTTACCATCAATATCTTAGAGGACAACGCAAGTTAGGTCTGGGATAGGTCTGGGATTTGCCCACATCAGACTCATACTTTCGCGTTTTTCACATACTTGTTGAAGAGATCCTGGGTTTTTTCTGGTTTGGATCACGTAGTAGTGTGGTACCACACTGAAACAGTCCATTAAACCTGGTTTGGATCAACATTTTAGAGGATAACGCATGTTAGGTCTAGGTTAGGTCTGGGATTTTCACTCATCAGACTCATACTTTCGCATTCTTCACATACTTGTTGAACGGATCCTGGGTTTTTTCTGGTTTGGTTCACGTAGTAATGTGGTACCACACTGAAACATTCAATTAAACCTGATCTTGATAAATATTTCAGAGTATAACGCATGTTAGGTCTGGGTTAGCTCTAGGATTTGCCCTCATCAGGCTCATACTTTCGCATATTTCTCATACTTCATGGCTAGATCCTGGGCTGTTTCTGGATTGTATCACGTAGTAATGTGGTACCACGCTGAAACAGTCAATTAAACCTGGTTTCGATCAATATTTTAGAGGATAACGCAAGTTAGGTCTGGCATAGGTCTGGGATTCGCCCTCTTCAGACTCATACTTTCGCATATTTCTCATACTAGATGGCTAGTTCCTGGGCTTTTTCTGGATTGCATCACGTAGTAATGAAGTACAACACTGAAACACTCAATTAAACCTGGTTTCGATCAATATTATTGAGGATAACGCATGATAGGTCTAGGTAAGGCCTGGGATTTTCACTCATCAGACTCATACTTTCGCATTCTTCACATACTTGTTGAACGGATCCTGGGTTTTTTCTGGTTTGGATCACGTAGTAATGTAGGACCACACTGAAACAGTCAATTAAACCTGGTTTGGATCAATATTTTAGAGAATAATTCATGTTAGGTCTAGGTTAGGTCTGGGATTTGCTCTCATCAGGCTCATTCTTTCGCATATTTCTCATACTTGATGGCTAGATCCTGGGCTTTTTCTGGATTGCATCTCGTAGTAATGAAGTGCAACACTGAAACAGTCAATTAAACCTGGTTTCCATCAATATCTTAGAGGACAACGCAAGTTAGGTCTGGGATAGGTCTGGGACTTGCCCTCATCACGCTCATACTTTCGCGTTTTTGACATACTTGTTGAACAGATCCTGGGTTTTTTCTGGTTTGGATCACGTAGTAGTGTGGTACCACACTGAAACAGTCCATTAAACCAGGTTTGGATCAATATTTTTGAGGATAACGCATGTTAGGTCTAGGTTAGGTCGGGGATTTTCACTCATCAGACTCATACTTTGGCATTCTTCACATACTTGTTGAACGGATCCTGGGTTTTTTCTGGTATGGATCACGTAGTAATGTGGTATCACACTGAAACAGTCGATGAAACCTGGTTTCGATCAATATTTTGGAGGATAACGCAAGTTAAGTCTGGGATTGGTCTGGGATTTGACCTCATCAGACTCATACTTTCGCACACTTCACATACTCGTTGAACAGATCCTGGGTTTTTTTCTGGTTTGGATCGCATAGTAATGTGTTACCACACTGAAACAGTCGATTAAACCAGGTTTCGATCAATATTCTTGAGGATAACGCATGTTAGGTCTAGGTTAGGCCTGGGATTTTCACTCATCAGTCTCATACTTTCGCATTCTTCTCATACTTGTTGAACGGATCCTGGGTTTTTGCTGGTTTGGATCACGTAGTAATGTGGGACCACACTGAAACAGTCAATTAAACCTGGTTTCGATCAATATATTAGAGAATAATTCATGTTAGGTCGAGGTTAGGTCTGGGATTTGCTCTCATCAGGCTCATTCTTTCGCATATTGCTCATACTTGATGGCTAGATCCTGGGCTTTTTCTGGATTGCATCACGTAGTAATGAAGTACAACACTGAAACAGTCAATTAAACCTGGTTACCATCAATATCTTAGAGGACAACGCAAGTTAGGTCTGGGATAGGTCTGGGATTTGCCCACATCAGGCTCATACTTTCGCATATTTCTCATACTTCATGGCTAGATCCTGGGCTGTTTCTGGATTGTATCACGTAGTAATGTGGTACCACGCTGAAACAGTCAATTAAACCTGGTTTCGATCAATATTTTAGAGGATAACGCAAGTTAGGTCTGGCATAGGTCTGGGATTCGCCCTCATCAGACTCATACTTTCGCGTTTTTCACATACTTGTTGAACTGATCCTGGGCTTTTTCTGGTTTGGATCACGTAGTAATGTGGTAACACACTGAAACAGTCAATTAAACCTGGTTTCGATCAATATTTTAGAGAATAATTCATGTTAGGTCTAGGTTAGGTCTGGGATTTGCTCTCATCAGGCTCATACTTTCGCATATTTCTCATACTAGATGGCTAGTTCCTGGGCTTTTTCTGGATTGCATCACGTAGTAATGAAGTACAACACTGAAACACTCAATTAAACCTGGTTTCGATCAATATTATTGAGGATAACGCATGTTAGGTCTAGGTTAGGCCTGGGATTTTCACTCATCAGACTCATACTTTCGCAATCTTCACATACTTGTTGAACGGATCCTGGGTTTTTTCTGGTTTGGATCACGTAGTAATGTGGGACCACACTGAAACAGTCAATTAAACCTGGTTTCGATCAATATTTTAGAGAATAATTCATGTTAGGTCTAGGTTAGGTCTGGGATTTGCTCTCATCAGGCTCATTCTTCCGCATATTTCTCATACTTGATGGCAAGATCCTGGGCTTTTTCTGGATTGCATCTCGTAGTAATGAAGTGCAACACTGAAACAGTCAATTAAACCTGGTTTCCATCAATATCTTAGAGGACAACGCAAGTTAGGTCTGGGATAGGTCTGGGACTTGCCCTCATCACGCTCATACTTTCGCGTTTTTGACATACTTGTTGAACAGATCCCGGGTTTTTTCTGGTTTGGATCACGTAGTAGTGTGGTACCACACTGAAACAGTCCATTAAACCAGGTTTGGATCAATATTTTAGAGGATAACGCATGTTAGGTCTAGGTTAGGTCGGGGATTTTCACTCATCAGACTCATACTTTCGCATTCTTCACATACTTGTTGAACGGATCCTGTGTTTTCTCTGGTTTGGATCACGTAGTAAAGTGGTACCACACTGAAACAGTCAATTAAACCTGGTTTTGATCAATATCTTAGAGAATAATTCATGTTAGGTCTAGGTTAGGTCTGGGATTTGCTCTCATCAGGCTCATTCTTTCGCATATTTCTCATACTTGATGGCTAGATCCTGGGCTTTTTCTGGATTGCATAACGTAGTAATGAAGTACAACATTGAAACAGTCAATTAAACCTGGATTCCATCAATATCTTAGAGGACAACGCAAGTTAGGTCTGGGATTGTTCTGGGATTTGCCCACATCAGGCTCATACATTCGCGTTTTTCACATACTCGTTGAACAGATCCTCGGTTATTTTCTGGTTTGGATAGCATAGTAATGTGGTACCACACTGAAACAGTCGATTAAACCTGATCTTGATAAATATTTCAGAGTATAACGCATGTTAGGTCTGGGTTAGCTCTAGGATTTGCCCTCATCAGGCTCATACTTTCGCATATTTCTCATACTTCATGGCTAGATCCTGGGCTGTTTCTGGATTGTATCACGTAGTAATGTGGTACCACGCTGAAACAGTCAATTAAACCTGGTTTCGATCAATATTTTAGAGGATAACGCAAGTTAGGTCTGGCATAGGTCTGGGATTCGCCCTCTTCAGACTCATACTTTCGCATATTTCTCATACTAGATGGCTAGTTCCTGGGCGTTTTCTGGATTGCATCACGTAGTAATGAAGTACAACACTGAAACACTCAATTAAACCTGGTTTCGATCAATATTATTGAGGATAACGCATGTTAGGTCTAGGTTAGGCCTGGGATTTTCACTCATCAGACTCATACTTTCGCATTCTTCACATACTTGTTGAACGGATCCTGGGTTTTTTCTGGTTTGGATCACGTAGTAATGTAGGACCACACTGGAACAGTCAATTAAACCTGGTTTGGATCAATATTTTAGAGAATAATTCATGTTAGGTCTAGGTTAGGTCTGGGATTTGCTCTCATCAGGCTCATTCTTTCGCATATTTCTCATACTTGATGGCTAGATCCTGGGCTTTTTCTGGATTGCATCTCGTAGTAATGAAGTGCAACACTGAAACAGTCAATTAAACCTGGTTTCCATCAATATCTTAGAGGACAACGCAAGTTAGGTCTGGGATAGGTCTGGGACTTGCCCTCATCACGCTCATACTTTCGCGTTTTTGACATACTTGTTGAACAGATCCTGGGTTTTTTCTGGTTTGGATCACGTAGTAGTGTGGTACCACACTGAAACAGTCCATTAAACCAGGTTTGGATCAATATTTTTGAGGATAACGCATGTTAGGTCTAGGTTAGGTCGGGGATTTTCACTCATCAGACTCATACTTTGGCATTCTTCACATACTTGTTGAACGGATCCTGGGTTTTTTCTGGTATGGATCACGTAGTAATGTGGTACCACACTGAAACAGTCGATTGAACCTGGTTTCGATCATTATTTTAGACGATAACGCAACATAAGTCTGGGATAGGTCTGGGATTTGACCTCATCAGACTCATACTTTCGCGTTTTTCACATACTTGTTGGAGAGATCCTGGGTTTTTTCTGGTTTGGATCTCGTAGTAGTGTGGTACCACACTGAAAAAGTCGATTAAACCAGGTTTCGATCAATATTTTTGAGGATAACGCATGTTAGGTCTGGGATTTTCACTCATCAGACTCATACTTTCGCATTCTTCACATACTCGTTGAACAGATCCTGGGTTTTTTCTGGTTTGGATCACGTAGTAATGTGGTATCACACTGAAACAGTCGATGAAACCTGGTTTCGATCAATATTTTGGAGGATAACGCAAGTTAAGTCTGGGATTGGTCTGGGATTTGACCTCATCAGACTCATACTTTCGCACACTTCACATACTCGTTGAACAGATCCTGGGTTATTTTCTGGTTTGGATCACATAGTAATGTGGTACCACACTGAAACAGTCGATTAAACCAGGTTTCGATCAATATTTTTGAGGATAACGCATGTTAGGTCTAGGTTAGGTCTGGGATTTTCACTCATCAGACTCATACTTTCGCATTCTTCACATACTTGTTGAACGGATCCTGGGTTTTTTCTGGTTTGGATCACGTAGTAATGTGGTACCACACTGAAACAGTCGATTGAACCTGGTTTCGATCAGCATTTTAGAGGATAACGCAACATAAGTCTGGGATAGGTCTGGGATTTGACCTCATCAGACTCATACTTTCGCGTTTTTAACATACTTGTTGAAGAGATCCTGGGTTTTTTCTGGTTTGGATCACGTAGTAGTGTGGTACCACACTGAAACAGTCCATTAAACCTGGTTTGGATCAATATTTTAGAGGATAACGCAACATAAGTCTAGGTTAGGTCTGGGATTTTCACTCATCAGACTCATACTTTCGCATTCTTCACATACTTGTTGAACGGATCCTGGGTTTTCTCTGGTTTGGATCACGTAGTAATGTGGGACCACACTGAAACAATCAATTAAACCTGGTCTTGATAAATATTTTAGAGGATAACGCATGTTAGGTCTGGGATAGATCTGGGATTTGCCCTCATCAGACTCATACTTTCGCACACTTCACATACTCGTTGAACAGATCCTGGGTTATTTTCTGGTTTGGATCACATAGTAATGTGGTACCACACTGAAACAGTCGATTAAACCAGGTTTCGATCAATATTTTTGAGGATAACGCATGTTAGGTCTAGGTTAGGCCTGGGATTTTCACTCATCAGACTCATACTTTCGTATTCTTCTCATACTTGTTGAACGGATCCTGGGTTTTTTCTGGTTTGGATCACATAGTAATGTGGTACCACACTGAAACAGTCGATTAAACCAGGTTTCGATCAATATTTTTGAGGATAACGCATGTTAGGTCTAGGTTAGGTCTGGGATTTTCACTCATCAGACTCATACTTTGGCATTCTTCACATACTTGTTGAACGGATCCTGGGTTTTTTCTGGTATGGATCACGTAGTAATGTGGTACCACACTGAAACAGTCGACTGAACCTGGTTTCGATCATTATTTTAGACGATAACGCAACATAAGTCTGGGATAGGTCTGGGATTTGACCTCATCAGACTCATACTTTCGCGTTTTTCACATACTTGTTGGAGAGATCCTGGGTTTTTTCTGGTTTGGATCTCGTAGTAGTGTGGTACCACACTGAAAAAGTCGATTAAACCAGGTTTCGATCAATATTTTTGAGGATAACGCATGTTAGGTCTGGGATTTTCACTCATCAGACTCATACTTTCGCATTCTTCACATACTCGTTGAACAGATCCTGGGTTTTTTCTGGTTTGGATCACGTAGTAATGTGGTATCACACTGAAACAGTCGATGAAACCTGGTTTCGATCAATATTTTGGAGGATAACGCAAGTTAAGTCTGGGATTGGTCTGGGATTTGACCTCATCAGACTCATACTTTCGCACACTTCACATACTCGTTGAACAGATCCTGGGTTATTTTCTGGTTTGGATCACATAGTAATGTGGTACCACACTGAAACAGTCGATTAAACCAGGTTTCGATCAATATTTTTGAGGATAACGCATGTTAGGTCTAGGTTAGGTCTGGGATTTTCACTCATCAGACTCATACTTTCGCATTCTTCACATACTTGTTGAACGGATCCTGGGTTTTTTCTGGTTTGGATCACGTAGTAATGTGGTACCACACTGAAACAGTCGATTGAACCTGGTTTCGATCAGCATTTTAGAGGATAACGCAACATAAGTCTGGGATAAAGATCCTGGGCTTTTTCTGGATTGCATCTCGTAGTAATGAAGTGCAACACTGAAACAGTCAATTAAACCTGGTTTCCATCAATATCTTAGAGGACAACGCAAGTTAGGTCTGGGATAGGTCTGGGACTTGCCCTCATCACGCTCATACTTTCGCGTTTTTGACATACTTGTTGAACAGATCCCGGGTTTTTTCTGGTTTGGATCACGTAGTAGTGTGGTACCACACTGAAACAGTCCATTAAACCAGGTTTGGATCAATATTTTAGAGGATAACGCATGTTAGGTCTAGGTTAGGTCGGGGATTTTCACTCATCAGACTCATACTTTCGCATTCTTCACATACTTGTTGAACGGATCCTGTGTTTTCTCTGGTTTGGATCACGTAGTAAAGTGGTACCACACTGAAACAGTCAATTAAACCTGGTTTTGATCAATATCTTAGAGAATAATTCATGTTAGGTCTAGGTTAGGTCTGGGATTTGCTCTCATCAGGCTCATTCTTTCGCATATTTCTCATACTTGATGGCTAGATCCTGGGCTTTTTCTGGATTGCATAACGTAGTAATGAAGTACAACATTGAAACAGTCAATTAAACCTGGATTCCATCAATATCTTAGAGGACAACGCAAGTTAGGTCTGGGATTGTTCTGGGATTTGCCCACATCAGGCTCATACATTCGCGTTTTTCACATACTCGTTGAACAGATCCTCGGTTATTTTCTGGTTTGGATAGCATAGTAATGTGGTACCACACTGAAACAGTCGATTAAACCAGGTTTCGATCAATATTTTTGAGGATAACGCATGTTAGGTCTAGGTTAGGCCTGGGATTTTCACTCATCAGACTCATACTTTCGCATTCTTCTCATACTTGTTGAACGGATCCTGGGTTTTTGCTGGTTTGGATCACGTAGTAATGTGGGACCACACAGAAGCAATCAATTAAACCTGGTCTTGATAAATATTTTAGAGGATAACGCATGTTAGGTCTGGGTTAGGTCTAGGATTTGCCCTCGTCAGGCTCAAACTTTCGCATATTTCTCATACTTCATGGCTAGATCCTGGGCTATTTCTGGAGTGTATCACGTAGTAATGTGGTACCACACAGAAACAGTCAATTAAACCTGGTTTCGATCAATATTTTAGAGGATAACGCAAGTTAGGTCTGGGATAGGTCTGGGATTTTCCCTCATCAGGCTCATACTTTCGCGTTTTTCACATACTTGTTGAACAGATCCTGGGTTTTTTTCTGGTTTGGATCACGTAGTAGTGTGGTACCACACTGAAACAGTCCATTAAACCTGGTTTGGATCAACATTTTAGAGGATAACGCATGTTAGGTCTAGGTTAGGTCTGGGATTTTCACTCATCAGACTCATACTTTCGCATTCTTCACATACTTGTTGAACGGATCCTGTGTTTTTTCTGGTTTGGATCACGTAGTAAAGTGGTACCACACTGAAACAGTCAATTAAACCTGGTTTTGATCAATATTTTAGAGGATAACGCAAGTTAGGTCTAGGTTAGGTCTGGGATTTGCCGTCATCAGGCTCATACTTTCGCATATTTCTCATACTTCATGGCTGGATCCTGGGCTATTTCTGGAGTGTATCACGTAGTAATGTGGTACCACACAGAAACAGTCAATTAAACCTGGTTTCGATCAATATTTTAGAGGATAACGCAAGTTAGGTCTAGGTTAGGTCTGGGATTTGCCGTCATCAGGCTCATACTTTCGCATATTTCTCATACTTCGTGGCTGGATCCTGGGCTATTTCTGGATTGGATCATGTAGTAATGTGGTACCACACTGAAACAGTCAATTAAACCAGGTTTGGATCAATATTTTTAGAGGATAACGCATCTAAGGTCTAGGTTAGCCCTGGGATTTCACTCATCAGACTCATACTTTCGCATTCTTCACATACTTGTTGAACGGATCCTGGGTTTTTTCTGGTTTGGTTCACGTAGTAATGTGGTACCACACTGAAACATTCAATTAAACCTGATCTTGATAAATATTTCAGAGTATAACGCATGTTAGGTCTGGGTTAGCTCTAGGATTTGCCCTCATCAGGCTCATACTTTCGCATATTTCTCATACTTCATGGCTAGATCCTGGGCTGTTTCTGGATTGTATCACGTAGTAATGTGGTACCACGCTGAAACAGTCAATTAAACCTGGTTTCGATCAATATTTTAGAGGATAACGCAAGTTAGGTCTGGCATAGGTCTGGGATTCGCCCTCTTCAGACTCATACTTTCGCATATTTCTCATACTAGATGGCTAGTTCCTGGGCGTTTTCTGGATTGCATCACGTAGTAATGAAGTACAACACTGAAACACTCAATTAAACCTGGTTTCGATCAATATTATTGAGGATAACGCATGTTAGGTCTAGGTTAGGCCTGGGATTTTCACTCATCAGACTCATACTTTCGCATTCTTCACATACTTGTTGAACGGATCCTGGGTTTTTTCTGGTTTGGATCACGTAGTAATGTAGGACCACACTGGAACAGTCAATTAAACCTGGTTTGGATCAATATTTTAGAGAATAATTCATGTTAGGTCTAGGTTAGGTCTGGGATTTGCTCTCATCAGGCTCATTCTTTCGCATATTTCTCATACTTGATGGCTAGATCCTGGGCTTTTTCTGGATTGCATCTCGTAGTAATGAAGTGCAACACTGAAACAGTCAATTAAACCTGGTTTCCATCAATATCTTAGAGGACAACGCAAGTTAGGTCTGGGATAGGTCTGGGACTTGCCCTCATCACGCTCATACTTTCGCGTTTTTGACATACTTGTTGAACAGATCCTGGGTTTTTTCTGGTTTGGATCACGTAGTAGTGTGGTACCACACTGAAACAGTCCATTAAACCAGGTTTGGATCAATATTTTTGAGGATAACGCATGTTAGGTCTAGGTTAGGTCGGGGATTTTCACTCATCAGACTCATACTTTGGCATTCTTCACATACTTGTTGAACGGATCCTGGGTTTTTTCTGGTATGGATCACGTAGTAATGTGGTACCACACTGAAACAGTCGATTGAACCTGGTTTCGATCATTATTTTAGACGATAACGCAACATAAGTCTGGGATAGGTCTGGGATTTGACCTCATCAGACTCATACTTTCGCGTTTTTCACATACTTGTTGGAGAGATCCTGGGTTTTTTCTGGTTTGGATCTCGTAGTAGTGTGGTACCACACTGAAACAGTCGATTGAACCTGGTTTCGATCAGCATTTTAGAGGATAACGCAACATAAGTCTGGGATAAAGATCCTGGGCTTTTTCTGGATTGCATCTCGTAGTAATGAAGTGCAACACTGAAACAGTCAATTAAACCTGGTTTCCATCAATATCTTAGAGGACAACGCAAGTTAGGTCTGGGATAGGTCTGGGACTTGCCCTCATCACGCTCATACTTTCGCGTTTTTGACATACTTGTTGAACAGATCCCGGGTTTTTTCTGGTTTGGATCACGTAGTAGTGTGGTACCACACTGAAACAGTCCATTAAACCAGGTTTGGATCAATATTTTAGAGGATAACGCATGTTAGGTCTAGGTTAGGTCGGGGATTTTCACTCATCAGACTCATACTTTCGCATTCTTCACATACTTGTTGAACGGATCCTGTGTTTTCTCTGGTTTGGATCACGTAGTAAAGTGGTACCACACTGAAACAGTCAATTAAACCTGGTTTTGATCAATATCTTAGAGAATAATTCATGTTAGGTCTAGGTTAGGTCTGGGATTTGCTCTCATCAGGCTCATTCTTTCGCATATTTCTCATACTTGATGGCTAGATCCTGGGCTTTTTCTGGATTGCATAACGTAGTAATGAAGTACAACATTGAAACAGTCAATTAAACCTGGATTCCATCAATATCTTAGAGGACAACGCAAGTTAGGTCTGGGATTGTTCTGGGATTTGCCCACATCAGGCTCATACATTCGCGTTTTTCACATACTCGTTGAACAGATCCTCGGTTATTTTCTGGTTTGGATAGCATAGTAATGTGGTACCACACTGAAACAGTCGATTAAACCAGGTTTCGATCAATATTTTTGAGGATAACGCATGTTAGGTCTAGGTTAGGCCTGGGATTTTCACTCATCAGACTCATACTTTCGCATTCTTCTCATACTTGTTGAACGGATCCTGGGTTTTTGCTGGTTTGGATCACGTAGTAATGTGGGACCACACAGAAGCAATCAATTAAACCTGGTCTTGATAAATATTTTAGAGGATAACGCATGTTAGGTCTGGGTTAGGTCTAGGATTTGCCCTCGTCAGGCTCAAACTTTCGCATATTTCTCATACTTCATGGCTAGATCCTGGGCTATTTCTGGAGTGTATCACGTAGTAATGTGGTACCACACAGAAACAGTCAATTAAACCTGGTTTCGATCAATATTTTAGAGGATAACGCAAGTTAGGTCTGGGATAGGTCTGGGATTTTCCCTCATCAGGCTCATACTTTCGCGTTTTTCACATACTTGTTGAACAGATCCTGGGTTTTTTTCTGGTTTGGATCACGTAGTAGTGTGGTACCACACTGAAACAGTCCATTAAACCTGGTTTGGATCAACATTTTAGAGGATAACGCATGTTAGGTCTAGGTTAGGTCTGGGATTTTCACTCATCAGACTCATACTTTCGCATTCTTCACATACTTGTTGAACGGATCCTGTGTTTTTTCTGGTTTGGATCACGTAGTAAAGTGGTACCACACTGAAACAGTCAATTAAACCTGGTTTTGATCAATATTTTAGAGGATAACGCAAGTTAGGTCTAGGTTAGGTCTGGGATTTGCCGTCATCAGGCTCATACTTTCGCATATTTCTCATACTTCATGGCTGGATCCTGGGCTATTTCTGGAGTGTATCACGTAGTAATGTGGTACCACACAGAAACAGTCAATTAAACCTGGTTTCGATCAATATTTTAGAGGATAACGCAAGTTAGGTCTAGGTTAGGTCTGGGATTTGCCGTCATCAGGCTCATACTTTCGCATATTTCTCATACTTCGTGGCTGGATCCTGGGCTATTTCTGGATTGGATCATGTAGTAATGTGGTACCACACTGAAACAGTCAATTAAACCAGGTTTGGATCAATATTTTTAGAGGATAACGCATCTAAGGTCTAGGTTAGCCCTGGGATTTCACTCATCAGACTCATACTTTCGCATTCTTCACATACTTGTTGAACGGATCCTGGGTTTTTTCTGGTTTGGTTCACGTAGTAATGTGGTACCACACTGAAACATTCAATTAAACCTGATCTTGATAAATATTTCAGAGTATAACGCATGTTAGGTCTGGGTTAGCTCTAGGATTTGCCCTCATCAGGCTCATACTTTCGCATATTTCTCATACTTCATGGCTAGATCCTGGGCTGTTTCTGGATTGTATCACGTAGTAATGTGGTACCACGCTGAAACAGTCAATTAAACCTGGTTTCGATCAATATTTTAGAGGATAACGCAAGTTAGGTCTGGCATAGGTCTGGGATTCGCCCTCTTCAGACTCATACTTTCGCATATTTCTCATACTAGATGGCTAGTTCCTGGGCGTTTTCTGGATTGCATCACGTAGTAATGAAGTACAACACTGAAACACTCAATTAAACCTGGTTTCGATCAATATTATTGAGGATAACGCATGTTAGGTCTAGGTTAGGCCTGGGATTTTCACTCATCAGACTCATACTTTCGCATTCTTCACATACTTGTTGAACGGATCCTGGGTTTTTTCTGGTTTGGATCACGTAGTAATGTAGGACCACACTGGAACAGTCAATTAAACCTGGTTTGGATCAATATTTTAGAGAATAATTCATGTTAGGTCTAGGTTAGGTCTGGGATTTGCTCTCATCAGGCTCATTCTTTCGCATATTTCTCATACTTGATGGCTAGATCCTGGGCTTTTTCTGGATTGCATCTCGTAGTAATGAAGTGCAACACTGAAACAGTCAATTAAACCTGGTTTCCATCAATATCTTAGAGGACAACGCAAGTTAGGTCTGGGATAGGTCTGGGACTTGCCCTCATCACGCTCATACTTTCGCGTTTTTGACATACTTGTTGAACGGATCCTGGGTTTTTTCTGGTATGGATCACGTAGTAATGTGGTACCACACTGAAACAGTCGATTGAACCTGGTTTCGATCATTATTTTAGACGATAACGCAACATAAGTCTGGGATAGGTCTGGGATTTGACCTCATCAGACTCATACTTTCGCGTTTTTCACATACTTGTTGGAGAGATCCTGGGTTTTTTCTGGTTTGGATCTCGTAGTAGTGTGGTACCACACTGAAAAAGTCGATTAAACCAGGTTTCGATCAATATTTTTGAGGATAACGCATGTTAGGTCTGGGATTTTCACTCATCAGACTCATACTTTCGCATTCTTCACATACTCGTTGAACAGATCCTGGGTTTTTTCTGGTTTGGATCACGTAGTAATGTGGTATCACACTGAAACAGTCGATGAAACCTGGTTTCGATCAATATTTTGGAGGATAACGCAAGTTAAGTCTGGGATTGGTCTGGGATTTGACCTCATCAGACTCATACTTTCGCACACTTCACATACTCGTTGAACAGATCCTGGGTTATTTTCTGGTTTGGATCACATAGTAATGTGGTACCACACTGAAACAGTCGATTAAACCAGGTTTCGATCAATATTTTTGAGGATAACGCATGTTAGGTCTAGGTTAGGTCTGGGATTTTCACTCATCAGACTCATACTTTCGCATTCTTCACATACATGTTGAACGGATCCTGGGTTTTTTCTGGTTTGGATCACGTAGTAATGTGGTACCACACTGAAACAGTCGATTGAACCTGGTTTCGATCAGCATTTTAGAGGATAACGCAACATAAGTCTGGGATAGGTCTGGGATTTGACCTCATCAGACTCATACTTTCGCGTTTTTCACATACTTGTTGAAGAGATCCTGGGTTTTTTCTGGTTTGGATCACGTAGTAGTGTGGTACCACACTGAAACAGTCCATTAAACCTGGTTTGGATCAATATTTTAGAGGATAACGCAACATAAGTCTAGGTTAGGTCTGGGATTTTCACTCATCAGACTCATACTTTCGCATTCTTCACATACTTGTTGAACGGATCCTGGGTTTTCTCTGGTTTGGATCACGTAGTAATGTGGGACCACACTGAAACAATCAATTAAACCTGGTCTTGATAAATATTTTAGAGGATAACGCATGTTAGGTCTGGGATAGATCTGGGATTTGCCCTCATCAGACTCATACTTTCGCACACTTCACATACTCGTTGAACAGATCCTGGGTTATTTTCTGGTTTGGATCACATAGTAATGTGGTACCACACTGAAACAGTCGATTAAACCAGGTTTCGATCAATATTTTTGAGGATAACGCATGTTAGGTCTAGGTTAGGCCTGGGATTTTCACTCATCAGACTCATACTTTCGTATTCTTCTCATACTTGTTGAACGGATCCTGGGTTTTTTCTGGTTTGGATCTCGTAGTAATGTGGTACCACACTGAAACAGTCAATTAAACCTGGTTTTGATCAATATTTTAGAGAATAATTCATGTTAGGTCTAGGTTAGGTCTGGGATTTGCTCTCATCAGGCTCATTCTTTCGCATATTTCTCATACTTGATGGCTAGATCCTGGGCTTTTTCTGGATTGCATAACGTAGTAATGAAGTACAACACTGAAACAGTCAATTAAACCTGGATTCCATCAATATCTTAGAGGACAACGCAAGTTAGGTCTGGGATAGGTCTGGGATTTGCCCACATCAGGCTCATACTTTCGCGTTTTTCTCATACTCGTTGAACAGATCCTGGGTTATTTTCTGGTTTGGATCGCATAGTAATGTGGTACCACACTGAAACAGTCGATTAAACCAGGTTTCGATCAATATTTTTGAGGATAACGCATGTTAGGTCTAGGTTAGGCCTGGGATTTTCACTCATCAGACTCATATTTTTGTATTCTTCTCATACTTGTTGAACGGATCCTGGGTTTTTTCTGGTTTGGATCACGTAGTAACGTGGTACCACACTGAAACAGTCAATTAAACCAGGTTTTGATCAATATTTTAGAGAATAATTCATGTTAGGTCTAGGTTAGGTCTGGGATTTGCTCTCATCAGGCTCATTCTTTCGCATATTTCTCATACTTGATGGCTAGATCCTGGGCTTTTTTTGGATTGCATCACGTAGTAATGAAGTACAACACTGAAACAGTCAATTAAACCTGGTTTCCATCAATATCTTAGAGGACAACGCAAGTTAGGTCTGGGATAGGTCTGGGATTTTCCCACATCAGGCTCATACTTTCGCGTTTTTCACATACTTGTTGAAGAGATCCTGGGTTTTTTCTGGTTTGGATCACGTAGTAGTGTGGTACCACACTGAAACAGTCCATTAAACCTGGTTTGGATCAACATTTTAGAGGATAACGCAAGTTAGGTCTGGGATAGGTCTGGGATTTCCCCCCTCATCAGGCTCATACTTTCGCGTTTTTCACATACTTGTTGAACAGATCCTTGGTTTTTTTCTGGATTGGGTCACGTAGTAGTGTGGCACCACACTGAAACAGTCGATTAAACCTGGTTTCGATCAATATTTTTGAGGATAACGCATGTTAGGTCTAGGTTAGGCCTGGGATTTTCACTCATCAGACTCTTACTTTCGCATTCTTCACATACTTGTTGAACGGATCCTGGGTTTTTTCTGGTTTGGATCACGTAGTAATGTGGTACCACACTGAAACAGTCAATTAAACCTGGTTTTGATCAGTATTTTAGAGAATAATTCATGTTAGGTCTAGGTTAGGTCTGGGATTTGCTCTCATCAGGCTCATTCTTTCGCATATTTCTCATACTTGATGGCTAGATCCTGGGCTTTTTCTGGATTGCATAACGTAGTAATGACGTACAACACTGAAACAGTCAATTAAACCTGGATTCCATCAATATCTTAGAGGACAACGCAAGTTAGGTCTGGGATAGGTCTGGGATTTGCCCACATCAGGCTCATACATTCGCGTTTTTCACATACTCGTTGAACAGATCCTGGGTTATTTTCTGGTTTGGATCGCATAGTAGTGTGGTACCACACTGAAACAGTCCATTAAACCTGGTTTGGATCAATATTTTAGAGGATAACGCATGTTAGGTCTAGGTTAGGTCTGGGATTTTCACTCATCAGACTCATACTTTCGCATTCTTCACATACTTGTTGAACGGATCCTGGGTTTTTTCTGGTTTGGATCACGTAGTAATGTGGTACCACACTGAAACAGTCGATTGAACCTGGTTTCGATCAGCATTTTAGAGGATAACGCAACATAAGTCTGGGATAGGTCTGGGATTTGACCTCATCAGACTCATACTTTCGCGTTTTTCACATACTTGTTGAAGAGATCCTGGGTTTTTTCTGGTTTGGATCACGTAGTAGTGTGGTACCACACTGAAACAGTCCATTAAACCTGGTTTGGATCAATATTTTAGAGGATAACGCAACATAAGTCTGGGATAGGTCTGGGATTTGACCTCATCAGACTCATACTTTCGCGTTTTTCACATACTTGTTGAAGAGATCCTGGGTTTTTTCTGGTTTGGATCACGTAGTAGTGTGGTACCACACTGAAGCAATCAATTAAACCTGGTCTTGATAAATATTTTAGAGGATAACGCATGTTAGGTCTGGGATAGTTCTGGGATTTGCCCTCATCAGACTCATACTTTCGCACACTTCACATACTCATTGAACAGATCCTGGGTTTTTTCTGGTTTGGATCACGTAGTAGTGTGGTACCACACTGAAACAGTCCATTAAACCTGGTTTGGATCAATATTTTAGAGGATAACGCATGTTAGGTCTAGGTTAGGTCTGGGATTTTCACTCATCAGACTCATACTTTAGCATTCTTCACATACTTGTTGAACGGATCCTGGGTTTTTTCTGGTTTGGATCACGTAGTAATGTGGTACCACACTGAAACAGTCGATTGAACCTGGTTTCGATCAGCATTTTAGAGGATAACGCAACATAAGTCTGGGATAGGTCTGGGATTTGACCTCATCAGACTCATACTTTCGCGTTTTTCACATACTTGTTGAAGAGATCCTGGGTTTTTTTCTGGTTTGGATCACGTAGTTGTGTGGTACCACACTGAAACAGTCCATTGAACCTGGTTTGGATCAATATTTTAGAGGATAACGCATGTTAGGTCTAGGTTAGGTCTGGGATTTTCACTCATCAGTCTCATACTTTCGCGTTCTTCTCATACTTGTTGAACGGATCCTGGGTTTTTGCTGGTTTGGATCACGTAGTAATGTGGGACCACACGGAAACAGTCAATTAAACCTGGTTTCGATCAATATATTAGAGAATAATTCATGTTAGGTCTAGGTTAGGTCTGGGATTTGCTCTCATCAGGCTCATTCTTTCGCATATTTCTCATACTTGATGGCTAGATCCTGGGCTTTTTCTGGATTGCATAACGTAGTAATGAAGTACAACATTGAAACAGTCAATTAAACCTGGATTCCATCAATATCTTAGAGGACAACGCAAGTTAGGTCTGGGATAGGTCTGGGATTTGCCCACATCAGGCTCATACTTTCGCGTTTTTCACATACTCGTTGAACAGATCCTGGGTTATTTTCTGGTTTGGATCGCATAGTAATGTGTTACCACACTGAAACAGTCGATTAAACCAGGTTTCGATCAATATTTTTGAGGATAACGCATGTTAGGTCTAGGTTAGGCCTGGGATTTTCACTCATCAGTCTCATACTTTCGCATTCTTCTCATACTTGTTGAACGGATCCTGGGTTTTTGCTGGTTTGGATCACGTAGTAATGTGGGACCACACGGAAACAGTCAATTAAACCTGGTTTCGATCAATATATTAGAGAATAATTCATGTTAGGTCTTGGTTAGGTCTGGGATTTGCTCTCATCAGGCTCATTCTTTCGCATATTTCTCATACTTGATGGCTAGATCCTGGGCTTTTTCTGGATTGCATCACGTAGTAATGAAGTACAACACTGAAACAGACAATTAAACCTGGTTACCATCAATATCTTAGAGGACAACGCAAGTTAGGTCTGGGATAGGTCTGGGATTTGCCCACATCAGACTCATACTTTCGCGTTTTTCACATACTTGTTGAAGAGATCCTGGGTTTTTTCTGGTTTGGATCACGTAGTAGTGTGGTACCACACTGAAACAGTCCATTAAACCTGGTTTGGATCAACATTTTAGAGGATAACGCATGTTAGGTCTAGGTTAGGTCTGGGATTTTCACTCATCAGACTCATACTTTCGCATTCTTCACATACTTGTTGAACGGATCCTGTGTTTTTTCTGGTTTGGATCACGTAGTAAAGTGGTACCACACTGAAACAGTCAATTAAACCTGGTTTTGATCAATATCTTAGAGAATAATTCATGTTAGGTCTAGGTTAGGTCTGGGATTTGCCGTCATCAGGCTCATACTTTCGCATATTTCTCATACTTCATGGCAGGATCCTGGGCTATTTCTGGATTGGATCATGTAGTAATGTGGTACCACACTGAAACAGTCAATTAAACCTGGTTTGGATCAATATTTTTAGAGGATAACGCATGTTAGGTCTAGGTTAGCCCTGGGATTTTCACTCATCAGACTCATACTTTCGCATTCTTCACATACTTGTTGAACGGATCCTGGGTTTTTTCTGGTTTGGTTCACGTAGTAATGTGGTACCACACTGAAACATTCAATTAAACCTGATCTTGATAAATATTTCAGAGTATAACGCATGTTAGGTCTGGGTTAGCTCTAGGATTTGCCCTCATCAGGCTCATACTTTCGCATATTTCTCATACTTCATGGCTAGATCCTGGGCTGTTTCTGGATTGTATCACGTAGTAATGTGGTACCACGCTGAAACAGTCAATTAAACCTGGTTTCGATCAATATTTTAGAGGATAACGCAAGTTAGGTCTGGCATAGGTCTGGGATTCGCCCTCTTCAGACTCATACTTTCGCATATTTCTCATACTAGATGGCTAGTTCCTGGGCTTTTTCTGGATTGCATCACGTAGTAATGAAGTACAACACTGAAACACTCAATTAAACCTGGTTTCGATCAATATTATTGAGGATAACGCATGTTAGGTCTAGGTTAGGCCTGGGATTTTCACTCATCAGACTCATACTTTCGCATTCTTCACATACTTGTTGAACGGATCCTGGGTTTTTTCTGGTTTGGATCACGTAGTAATGTAGGACCACACTGAAACAGTCAATTAAACCTGGTTTGGATCAATATTTTAGAGAATAATTCATGTTAGGTCTAGGTTAGGTCTGGGATTTGCTCTCATCAGGCTCATTCTTTCGCATATTTCTCATACTTGATGGCTAGATCCTGGGCTTTTTCTGGATTGCATCACGTAGTAATGAAGTACAACATTGAAACAGTCAATTAAACCTGGATTCCATCAATATCTTAGAGGACAACGCAAGTTAAGTCTGGGATTGGTCTGGGATTTGACCTCATCAGACTCATACTTTCGCACACTTCACATACTCGTTGAACAGATCCTGGGTTATTTTCTGGTTTGGATCACATAGTAATGTGGTACCACACTGAAACAGTCGATTAAACCAGGTTTCGATCAATATTTTTGAGGATAACGCATGTTAGGTCTAGGTTAGGCCTGGGATTTTCACTCATCAGGCTCATACTTTCGCATTCTTCACATACTTGTTGAACGGATCCTGGGCTTTTTCTGGTTTGGATCACGTAGTAATGTGGTACCACACTGAAACAGTCGATTGAACCTGGTTTCGATCAGTATTTTAGAGGATAACGCAACATAAGTCTGGGATAGGTCTGGGATTTGACCTCATCAGACTCATACTTTCGCTGTTTTCACATACTTGTTGAAGAGATCCTGGTTTTTTTCTGGTTTGGATCGCATAGTAATGTGTTACCACACTGAAACAGTCGATTAAACCAGGTTTCGATCAATATTCTTGAGGATAACGCATGTTAGGTCTAGGTTAGGCCTGGGATTTTCACTCATCAGTCTCATACTTTCGCATTCTTCTCATACTTGTTGAACGGATCCTGGGTTTTTGCTGGTTTGGATCACGTAGTAATGTGGGACCACACTGAAACAGTCAATTAAACCTGGTTTCGATCAATATATTAGAGAATAATTCATGTTAGGTCGAGGTTAGGTCTGGGATTTGCTCTCATCAGGCTCATTCTTTCGCATATTGCTCATACTTGATGGCTAGATCCTGGGCTTTTTCTGGATTGCATCACGTAGTAATGAAGTACAACACTGAAACAGTCAATTAAACCTGGTTACCATCAATATCTTAGAGGACAACGCAAGTTAGGTCTGGGATAGGTCTGGGATTTGCCCACATCAGACTCATACTTTCGCGTTTTTCACATACTTGTTGAAGAGATCCTGGGTTTTTTCTGGTTTGGATCACGTAGTAGTGTGGTACCACATTGAAACAGTCCATTAAACCTGGTTTGGATCAACATTTTAAAGGATAACGCATGTTAGGTCTAGGTTAGGTCTGGGATTTTCACTCATCAGACTCATACTTTCGCATTCTTCACATACTTGTTGAACGGATCCTGTGTTTTTTCTGGTTTGGATCACGTAGTAATGTGGTACCACACTGAAACAGTCAATTAAACCTGGTTTTGATCAATATCTTAGAGAATAATCCATGTTAGGTCTAGGTTAGGTCTGGGATTTGCCGTCATCAGGCTCATACTTTCGTATATTTCTCATACTTCATGGCTGGATCCTGGGCTATTTCTGGAATGGATCATGTAGTAATGTGGTACCACACTGAAACAGTCAATTAAACCTGGTTTGGATCAATATTTTTAGAGGATAACGCATGTTAGGTCTAGGTTAGCCCTGGGATTTTCACTCATCAGACTCATACTTTCGCATTCTTCACATACTTGTTGAACGGATCCTGGGTTTTTTCTGGTTTGGTTCACGTAGTAATGTGGTACCACACTGAAACATTCAATTAAACCTGATCTTGATAAATATTTCAGAGTATAACGCATGTTAGGTCTGGGTTAGGTCTAGGATTTGCCCTCATCAGGCTCATACTTTCGCATATTTCTCATACTTCATGGCTAGATCCTGGGCTGTTTCTGGATTGTATCACGTAGTAATGTGGTACCACGCTGAAACAGTCAATTAAACCTGGTTTCGATCAATATTTTAGAGGATAACGCAAGTTAGGTCTGGCATAGGTCTGGGATTCGCCCTCATCAGACTCATACTTTCGCGTTTTTCACATACTTGTTGAACTGATCCTGGGCTTTTTCTGGTTTGGATCACGTAGTAATGTGGTAACACACTGAAACAGTCAATTAAACCTGGTTTCGATCAATATTTTAGAGAATAATTCATGTTAGGTCTAGGTTAGGTCTGGGATTTGCTCTCATCAGGCTCATACTTTCGCATATTTCTCATACTAGATGGCTAGTTCCTGGGCTTTTTCTGGATTGCATCACGTAGTAATGAAGTACAACACTGAAACACTCAATTAAACCTGGTTTCAATCAATATTATTGAGGATAACGCATGTTAGGTCTAGGTTAGGCCTGGGATTTTCACTCATCAGACTCATACTTTCGCATTCTTCACATACTTGTTGAACGGATCCTGGGTTTTTTCTGGTTTGGATCACGTAGTAATGTGGGACCACACTGAAACAGTCAATTAAACCTGGTTTCGATCAATATTTTAGAGAATAATTCATGTTAGGTCTAGGTTAGGTCTGGGATTTGCTCTCATCAGGCTCATTCTTCCGCATATTTCTCATACTTGATGGCAAGATCCTGGGCTTTTTCTGGATTGCATCTCGTAGTAATGAAGTGCAACACTGAAACAGTCAATTAAACCTGGTTTCCATCAATATCTTAGCGGACAACGCAAGTTAGGTCTGGGATAGGTCTGGGACTTGCCCTCATCACGCTCATACTTTCGCGTTTTTGACATACTTGTTGAACAGATCCCGGGTTTTTTCTGGTTTGGATCACGTAGTAGTGTGGTACCACACTGAAACAGTCCATTAAACCAGGTTTGGATCAATATTTTAGAGGATAACGCATGTTAGGTCTAGGTTAGGTCGGGGATATTCACTCATCAGACTCATACTTTCGCATTCTTCACATACTTGTTGAACGGATCCTGTGTTTTCTCTGGTTTGGATCACGTAGTAAAGTGGTACCACACTGAAACAGTCAATTAAACCTGGTTTTGATCAATATCTTAGAGAATAATTCATGTTAGGTCTAGGTTAGGTCTGGGATTTGCTCTCATCAGGCTCATTCTTTCGCATATTTCTCATACTTGATGGCTAGATCCTGGGCTTTTTCTGGATTGCATAACGTAGTAATGAAGTACAACATTGAAACAGTCAATTAAACCTGGATTCCATCAATATCTTAGAGGACAACGCAAGTTAGGTCTGGGATTGTTCTGGGATTTGCCCACATCAGGCTCATACATTCGCGTTTTTCACATACTCGTTGAACAGATCCTCGGTTATTTTCTGGTTTGGATAGCATAGTAATGTGGTACCACACTGAAACAGTCGATTAAACCAGGTTTCGATCAATATTTTTGAGGATAACGCATGTTAGGTCTAGGTTAGGCCTGGGATTTTCACTCATCAGACTCATACTTTCGCATTCTTCTCATACTTGTTGAACGGATCCTGGGTTTTTGCTGGTTTGGATCACGTAGTAATGTGGGACCACACAGAAGCAATCAATTAAACCTGGTCTTGATAAATATTTTAGAGGATAACGCATGTTAGGTCTGGGTTAGGTCTAGGATTTGCCCTCGTCAGGCTCAAACTTTCGCATATTTCTCATACTTCATGGCTAGATCCTGGGCTATTTCTGGAGTGTATCACGTAGTAATGTGGTACCACACAGAAACAGTCAATTAAACCTGGTTTCGATCAATATTTTAGAGGATAACGCAAGTTAGGTCTGGGATAGGTCTGGGATTTTCCCTCATCAGGCTCATACTTTCGCGTTTTTCACATACTTGTTGAACAGATCCTGGGTTTTTTTCTGGTTTGGATCACGTAGTAGTGTGGTACCACACTGAAACAGTCCATTAAACCTGGTTTGGATCAACATTTTAGAGGATAACGCATGTTAGGTCTAGGTTAGGCCTGGGATTTTCACTCATCAGTCTCATACTTTCGCATTCTTCACATACTTGTTGAACGGATCCTGCGTTTTTTCTGGTTTGGATCACGTAGTAAAGTGGTACCACACTGAAACAGTCAATTAAACCTGGTTTTGATCAATATCTTAGAGAATAATTCATGTTAGGTCTAGGTTAGGTCTGGGATTTGCCGTCATCAGGCTCATACTTTCGCATATTTCTCATACTTCATGGCTGGATCCTGGGCTATTTCTGGATTGGATCATGTAGTAATGTGGTACCACACTGAAACAGTCAATTAAACCTGGTTTGGATCAATATTTTTAGAGGATAACGCATGTTAGGTCTAGGTTAGCCCTGGGATTTCACTCATCAGACTCATACTTTCGCATTCTTCACATACTTGTTGAACGGATCCTGGGTTTTTTCTGGTTTGGTTCACGTAGTAATGTGGTACCACACTGAAACATTCAATTAAACCTGATCTTGATAAATATTTCAGAGTATAACGCATGTTAGGTCTGGGTTAGCTCTAGGATTTGCCCTCATCAGGCTCATACTTTCGCATATTTCTCATACTTCATGGCTAGATCCTGGGCTGTTTCTGGATTGTATCACGTAGTAATGTGGTACCACGCTGAAACAGTCAATTAAACCTGGTTTCGATCAATATCTTAGAGGATAACGCAAGTTAGGTCTGGCATAGGTCTGGGATTCGCCCTCTTCAGACTCATACTTTCGCATATTTCTCATACTAGATGGCTAGTTCCTGGGCGTTTTCTGGATTGCATCACGTAGTAATGAAGTACAACACTGAAACACTCAATTAAACCTGGTTTCGATCAATATTATTGAGGATAACGCATGTTAGGTCTAGGTTAGGCCTGGGATTTTCACTCATCAGACTCATACTTTCGCATTCTTCACATACTTGTTGAACGGATCCTGGGTTTTTTCTGGTTTGGATCACGTAGTAATGTAGGACCACACTGGAACAGTCAATTAAACCTGGTTTGGATCAATATTTTAGAGAATAATTCATGTTAGGTCTAGGTTAGGTCTGGGATTTGCTCTCATCAGGCTCATTCTTTCGCATATTTCTCATACTTGATGGCTAGATCCTGGGCTTTTTCTGGATTGCATCTCGTAGTAATGAAGTGCAACACTGAAACAGTCAATTAAACCTGGTTTCCATCAATATCTTAGAGGACAACGCAAGTTAGGTCTGGGATAGGTCTGGGACTTGCCCTCATCACGCTCATACTTTCGCGTTTTTGACATACTTGTTGAACAGATCCTGGGTTTTTTCTGGTTTGGATCACGTAGTAGTGTGGTACCACACTGAAACAGTCCATTAAACCAGGTTTGGATCAATATTTTTGAGGATAACGCATGTTAGGTCTAGGTTAGGTCGGGGATTTTCACTCATCAGACTCATACTTTGGCATTCTTCACATACTTGTTGAACGGATCCTGGGTTTTTTCTGGTATGGATCACGTAGTAATGTGGTACCACACTGAAACAGTCGATTGAACCTGGTTTCGATCATTATTTTAGACGATAACGCAACATAAGTCTGGGATAGGTCTGGGATTTGACCTCATCAGACTCATACTTTCGCGTTTTTCACATACTTGTTGGAGAGATCCTGGGTATTTTCTGGTTTGGATCTCGTAGTAGTGTGGTACCACACTGAAAAAGTCGATTAAACCAGGTTTCGATCAATATTTTTGAGGATAACGCATGTTAGGTCTGGGATTTTCACTCATCAGACTCATACTTTCGCATTCTTCACATACTCGTTGAACAGATCCTGGGTTTTTTCTGGTTTGGATCACGTAGTAATGTGGTATCACACTGAAACAGTCGATGAAACCTGGTTTCGATCAATATTTTGGAGGATAACGCAAGTTAAGTCTGGGATTGGTCTGGGATTTGACCTCATCAGACTCATACTTTCGCACACTTCACATACTCGTTGAACAGATCCTGGGTTATTTTCTGGTTTGGATCACATAGTAATGTGGTACCACACTGAAACAGTCGATTAAACCAGGTTTCGATCAATATTTTTGAGGATAACGCATGTTAGGTCTAGGTTAGGCCTGGGATTTTCACTCATCAGGCTCATACTTTCGCATTCTTCACATACTTGTTGAACGGATCCTGGGTTTTTTCTGGTTTGGATCACGTAGTAATGTGGTACCACACTGAAACAGTCGATTGAACCTGGTTTCGATCAGTATTTTAGAGGATAACGCAACATAAGTCTGGGATAGGTCTGGGATTTGACCTCATCAGACTCATACTTTCGCTGTTTTCACATACTTGTTGAAGAGATCCTGGGTTTTTTCTGGTTTGGATCGCATAGTAATGTGTTACCACACTGAAACAGTCGATTAAACCAGGTTTCGATCAATATTTTTGAGGATAACGCATGTTAGGTCTAGGTTAGGCCTGGGATTTTCACTCATCAGTCTCATACTTTCGCATTCTTCTCATACTTGTTGAACGGATCCTGGGTTTTTGCTGGTTTGGATCACGTAGTAATGTGGGACCACACGGAAACAGTCAATTAAACCTGGTTTCGATCAATATATTAGAGAATAATTCATGTTAGGTCGAGGTTAGGTCTGGGATTTCCTCTCATCAGGCTCATTCTTTCGCATATTGCTCATACTTGATGGCTAGATCCTGGGCTTTTTCTGGATTGCATCACGTAGTAATGAAGTACAACACTGAAACAGTCAATTAAACCTGGTTACCATCAATATCTTAGAGGACAACCCAAGTTAGGTCTGGGATAGGTCTGGGATTTGCCCACATCAGACTCATACTTTCGCGTTTTTCACATACTTGTTGAAGAGATCCTGGGTTTTTTCTGGTTTGGATCACGTAGTAGTGTGGTACCACATTGAAACAGTCCATTAAACCTGGTTTGGATCAACATTTTAGAGGATAACGCATGTTAGGTCTAGGTTAGGTCTGGGATTTTCACTCATCAGACTCATACTTTCGCATTCTTCACATACTTGTTGAACGGATCCTGTGTTTTTTCTGGTTTGGATCACGTAGTAATGTGGTACCACACTGAAACAGTCAATTAAACCTGGTTTTGATCAATATCTTAGAGAATAATCCATGTTAGGTCTAGGTTAGGTCTGGGATTTGCCGTCATCAGGCTCATACTTTCGTATATTTCTCATACTTCATGGCTGGATCCTGGGCTATTTCTGGAATGGATCATGTAGTAATGTGGTACCACACTGAAACAGTCAATTAAACCTGGTTTGGATCAATATTTTTAGAGGATAACGCATGTTAGGTCTAGGTTAGCCCTGGGATTTTCACTCATCAGACTCATACTTTCGCATTCTTCACATACTTGTTGAACGGATCCTGGGTTTTTTCTGGTATGGTTCACGTAGTAATGTGGTACGACACTGAAACATTCAATTAAACCTGATCTTGATAAATATTTCAGAGTATAACGCATGTTAGGTCTGGGTTAGGTCTAGGATTTGCCCTCATCAGGCTCATACTTTCGCATATTTCTCATACTTCATGGCTAGATCCTGGGCTGTTTCTGGATTGTATCACGTAGTAATGTGGTACCACGCTGAAACAGTCAATTAAACCTGGTTTCGATCAATATTTTAGAGGATAACGCAAGTTAGGTCTGGCATAGGTCTGGGATTCGCCCTCATCAGACTCATACTTTCGCGTTTTTCACATACTTGTTGAACTGATCCTGGGCTTTTTCTGGTTTGGATCACGTAGTAATGTGGTAACACACTGAAACAGTCAATTAAACCTGGTTTCGATCAATATTTTAGAGAATAATTCATGTTAGGTCTAGGTTAGGTCTGGGATTTGCTCTCATCAGGCTCATACTTTCGCATATTTCTCATACTAGATGGCTAGTTCCTGGGCGTTTTCTGGATTGCATCACGTAGTAATGAAGTACAACACTGAAACACTCAATTAAACCTGGTTTCGATCAATATTATTGAGGATAACGCATGTTAGGTCTAGGTTAGGCCTGGGATTTTCACTCATCAGACTCATACTTTCGCATTCTTCACATACTTGTTGAACGGATCCTGGGTTTTTTCTGGTTTGGATCACGTAGTAATGTAGGACCACACTGGAACAGTCAATTATACCTGGTTTGGATCAATATTTTAGAGAATAATTCATGTTAGGTCTAGGTTAGGTCTGGGATTTGCTCTCATCAGGCTCATTCTTTCGCATATTTCTCATACTTGATGGCTAGATCCTGGGCTTTTTCTGGATTGCATCTCGTAGTAATGAAGTGCAACACTGAAACAGTCAATTAAACCTGGTTTCCATCAATATCTTAGAGGACAACGCAAGTTAGGTCTGGGATAGGTCTGGGACTTGCCCTCATCACGCTCATACTTTCGCGTTTTTGACATACTTGTTGAACAGATCCTGGGTTTTTTCTGGTTTGGATCACGTAGTAGTGTGGTACCACACTGAAACAGTCCATTAAACCAGGTTTGGATCAATATTTTTGAGGATAACGCATGTTAGGTCTAGGTTAGGTCGGGGATTTTCACTCATCAGACTCATACTTTGGCATTCTTCACATACTTGTTGAACGGATCCTGGGTTTTTTCTGGTATGGATCACGTAGTAATGTGGTACCACACTGAAACAGTCGATTGAACCTGGTTTCGATCATTATTTTAGACGATAACGCAACATAAGTCTGGGATAGGTCTGGGATTTGACCTCATCAGACTCATACTTTCGCGTTTTTCACATACTTGTTGGAGAGATCCTGGGTTTTTTCTGGTTTGGATCTCGTAGTAGTGTGGTACCACACTGAAAAAGTCGATTAAACCAGGTTTCGATCAATATTTTTGAGGATAACGCATGTTAGGTCTGGGATTTTCACTCATCAGACTCATACTTTCGCATTCTTCACATACTCGTTGAACAGATCCTGGGTTTTTTCTGGTTTGGATCACGTAGTAATGTGGTATCACACTGAAACAGTCGATGAAACCTGGTTTCGATCAATATTTTGGAGGATAACGCAAGTTAAGTCTGGGATTGGTCTGGGATTTGACCTCATCAGACTCATACTTTCGCACACTTCACATACTCGTTGAACAGATCCTGGGTTATTTTCTGGTTTGGATCACATAGTAATGTGGTACCACACTGAAACAGTCGATTAAACCAGGTTTCGATCAATATTTTTAGAGGATAACGCATGTTAGGTCTAGGTTAGCCCTGGGATTTCACTCATCAGACTCATACTTTCGCATTCTTCACATACTTGTTGAACGGATCCTGGGTTTTTTCTGGTTTGGTTCACGTAGTAATGTGGTACCACACTGAAACATTCAATTAAACCTGATCTTGATAAATATTTCAGAGTATAACGCATGTTAGGTCTGGGTTAGCTCTAGGATTTGCCCTCATCAGGCTCATACTTTCGCATATTTCTCATACTTCATGGCTAGATCCTGGGCTGTTTCTGGATTGTATCACGTAGTAATGTGGTACCACGCTGAAACAGTCAATTAAACCTGGTTTCGATCAATATCTTAGAGGATAACGCAAGTTAGGTCTGGCATAGGTCTGGGATTCGCCCTCTTCAGACTCATACTTTCGCATATTTCTCATACTAGATGGCTAGTTCCTGGGCGTTTTCTGGATTGCATCACGTAGTAATGAAGTACAACACTGAAACACTCAATTAAACCTGGTTTCGATCAATATTATTGAGGATAACGCATGTTAGGTCTAGGTTAGGCCTGGGATTTTCACTCATCAGACTCATACTTTCGCATTCTTCACATACTTGTTGAACGGATCCTGGGTTTTTTCTGGTTTGGATCACGTAGTAATGTAGGACCACACTGGAACAGTCAATTAAACCTGGTTTGGATCAATATTTTAGAGAATAATTCATGTTAGGTCTAGGTTAGGTCTGGGATTTGCTCTCATCAGGCTCATTCTTTCGCATATTTCTCATACTTGATGGCTAGATCCTGGGCTTTTTCTGGATTGCATCTCGTAGTAATGAAGTGCAACACTGAAACAGTCAATTAAACCTGGTTTCCATCAATATCTTAGAGGACAACGCAAGTTAGGTCTGGGATAGGTCTGGGACTTGCCCTCATCACGCTCATACTTTCGCGTTTTTGACATACTTGTTGAACAGATCCTGGGTTTTTTCTGGTTTGGATCACGTAGTAGTGTGGTACCACACTGAAACAGTCCATTAAACCAGGTTTGGATCAATATTTTTGAGGATAACGCATGTTAGGTCTAGGTTAGGTCGGGGATTTTCACTCATCAGACTCATACTTTGGCATTCTTCACATACTTGTTGAACGGATCCTGGGTTTTTTCTGGTATGGATCACGTAGTAATGTGGTACCACACTGAAACAGTCGATTGAACCTGGTTTCGATCATTATTTTAGACGATAACGCAACATAAGTCTGGGATAGGTCTGGGATTTGACCTCATCAGACTCATACTTTCGCGTTTTTCACATACTTGTTGGAGAGATCCTGGGTATTTTCTGGTTTGGATCTCGTAGTAGTGTGGTACCACACTGAAAAAGTCGATTAAACCAGGTTTCGATCAATATTTTTGAGGATAACGCATGTTAGGTCTGGGATTTTCACTCATCAGACTCATACTTTCGCATTCTTCACATACTCGTTGAACAGATCCTGGGTTTTTTCTGGTTTGGATCACGTAGTAATGTGGTATCACACTGAAACAGTCGATGAAACCTGGTTTCGATCAATATTTTGGAGGATAACGCAAGTTAAGTCTGGGATTGGTCTGGGATTTGACCTCATCAGACTCATACTTTCGCACACTTCACATACTCGTTGAACAGATCCTGGGTTATTTTCTGGTTTGGATCACATAGTAATGTGGTACCACACTGAAACAGTCGATTAAACCAGGTTTCGATCAATATTTTTGAGGATAACGCATGTTAGGTCTAGGTTAGGCCTGGGATTTTCACTCATCAGGCTCATACTTTCGCATTCTTCACATACTTGTTGAACGGATCCTGGGTTTTTTCTGGTTTGGATCACGTAGTAATGTGGTACCACACTGAAACAGTCGATTGAACCTGGTTTCGATCAGTATTTTAGAGGATAACGCAACATAAGTCTGGGATAGGTCTGGGATTTGACCTCATCAGACTCATACTTTCGCTGTTTTCACATACTTGTTGAAGAGATCCTGGGTTTTTTCTGGTTTGGATCGCATAGTAATGTGTTACCACACTGAAACAGTCGATTAAACCAGGTTTCGATCAATATTTTTGAGGATAACGCATGTTAGGTCTAGGTTAGGCCTGGGATTTTCACTCATCAGTCTCATACTTTCGCATTCTTCTCATACTTGTTGAACGGATCCTGGGTTTTTGCTGGTTTGGATCACGTAGTAATGTGGGACCACACGGAAACAGTCAATTAAACCTGGTTTCGATCAATATATTAGAGAATAATTCATGTTAGGTCGAGGTTAGGTCTGGGATTTCCTCTCATCAGGCTCATTCTTTCGCATATTGCTCATACTTGATGGCTAGATCCTGGGCTTTTTCTGGATTGCATCACGTAGTAATGAAGTACAACACTGAAACAGTCAATTAAACCTGGTTACCATCAATATCTTAGAGGACAACCCAAGTTAGGTCTGGGATAGGTCTGGGATTTGCCCACATCAGACTCATACTTTCGCGTTTTTCACATACTTGTTGAAGAGATCCTGGGTTTTTTCTGGTTTGGATCACGTAGTAGTGTGGTACCACATTGAAACAGTCCATTAAACCTGGTTTGGATCAACATTTTAGAGGATAACGCATGTTAGGTCTAGGTTAGGTCTGGGATTTTCACTCATCAGACTCATACTTTCGCATTCTTCACATACTTGTTGAACGGATCCTGTGTTTTTTCTGGTTTGGATCACGTAGTAATGTGGTACCACACTGAAACAGTCAATTAAACCTGGTTTTGATCAATATCTTAGAGAATAATCCATGTTAGGTCTAGGTTAGGTCTGGGATTTGCCGTCATCAGGCTCATACTTTCGTATATTTCTCATACTTCATGGCTGGATCCTGGGCTATTTCTGGAATGGATCATGTAGTAATGTGGTACCACACTGAAACAGTCAATTAAACCTGGTTTGGATCAATATTTTTAGAGGATAACGCATGTTAGGTCTAGGTTAGCCCTGGGATTTTCACTCATCAGACTCATACTTTCGCATTCTTCACATACTTGTTGAACGGATCCTGGGTTTTTTCTGGTATGGTTCACGTAGTAATGTGGTACGACACTGAAACATTCAATTAAACCTGATCTTGATAAATATTTCAGAGTATAACGCATGTTAGGTCTGGGTTAGGTCTAGGATTTGCCCTCATCAGGCTCATACTTTCGCATATTTCTCATACTTCATGGCTAGATCCTGGGCTGTTTCTGGATTGTATCACGTAGTAATGTGGTACCACGCTGAAACAGTCAATTAAACCTGGTTTCGATCAATATTTTAGAGGATAACGCAAGTTAGGTCTGGCATAGGTCTGGGATTCGCCCTCATCAGACTCATACTTTCGCGTTTTTCACATACTTGTTGAACTGATCCTGGGCTTTTTCTGGTTTGGATCACGTAGTAATGTGGTAACACACTGAAACAGTCAATTAAACCTGGTTTCGATCAATATTTTAGAGAATAATTCATGTTAGGTCTAGGTTAGGTCTGGGATTTGCTCTCATCAGGCTCATACTTTCGCATATTTCTCATACTAGATGGCTAGTTCCTGGGCGTTTTCTGGATTGCATCACGTAGTAATGAAGTACAACACTGAAACACTCAATTAAACCTGGTTTCGATCAATATTATTGAGGATAACGCATGTTAGGTCTAGGTTAGGCCTGGGATTTTCACTCATCAGACTCATACTTTCGCATTCTTCACATACTTGTTGAACGGATCCTGGGTTTTTTCTGGTTTGGATCACGTAGTAATGTAGGACCACACTGGAACAGTCAATTATACCTGGTTTGGATCAATATTTTAGAGAATAATTCATGTTAGGTCTAGGTTAGGTCTGGGATTTGCTCTCATCAGGCTCATTCTTTCGCATATTTCTCATACTTGATGGCTAGATCCTGGGCTTTTTCTGGATTGCATCTCGTAGTAATGAAGTGCAACACTGAAACAGTCAATTAAACCTGGTTTCCATCAATATCTTAGAGGACAACGCAAGTTAGGTCTGGGATAGGTCTGGGACTTGCCCTCATCACGCTCATACTTTCGCGTTTTTGACATACTTGTTGAACAGATCCTGGGTTTTTTCTGGTTTGGATCACGTAGTAGTGTGGTACCACACTGAAACAGTCCATTAAACCAGGTTTGGATCAATATTTTTGAGGATAACGCATGTTAGGTCTAGGTTAGGTCGGGGATTTTCACTCATCAGACTCATACTTTGGCATTCTTCACATACTTGTTGAACGGATCCTGGGTTTTTTCTGGTATGGATCACGTAGTAATGTGGTA